>NW_021248627.1:0-1163 GCF_002162155.2 Triticum dicoccoides | reverse complement strand
GCACCATCTGATTCTATTGAGTCGCATAACAGGATCTGTGATGATTTTCACTGGTTTCTCCGCTGCGTGCCGCGGCGCTACCGGCGACTCGCACACTCCATGCAGTCGCTACTCGACCTCAAGACCTTGATGATTGAAGAGCTCACTGGCCGCTTCTTGGCTGTGGAGGAGAGCTTTGACTTGGACGAGGCAGGCAGCAGCGACGGCGGCACTCGGCTGCTCCTCACGGAGGAGTGGCTTGCTCGTGACAAGAACCGTCGTGGCGCCGCCAGGAAGAAGAGCACCTTCGACATCCGTAAGGTGCGCTGCTACAACTGCCAAGACTATGGCCAACGAGCCCGCGCTGCTTTGAGGGTTGACGTGAAGATGTTCGAATAAATAACAACAAGGTTAGGGAGGTGATTGTTAGAGTTAACCTTGTTGTATAGGGGTTCATCATGTTTATTTCTCGTGTCAGTGGTTTATTAATGTAGTGGCATCGCTTAATTACTTCTGGCAGCGGCAGTTTGTGCACGTAGAAATGTGGGTACGTGTAAACATGCAAGCTAGATAGTGGTCTGTTAATTAGTTGAGTGAGTCTTAGAACAAATGGATGCATGTGTCCAGAGACCGGCACCAAAGGTGCCCTTTTTCTTTTCTGCATGTGTGTATGGGAGTTGCGATCCCCACCGACACGTTTATCTTTTTGCAACAGATGAGCATGGATGATGCGAGCCGAGTAGGGAACGACAAGCAGCCAGCGCTGCCACAAGAGGCGTTCAATGCAACGTCTGAGGAGGGAGGAGCTGTTGTACGGTGGCCGGCAGCTGCTGCGACCTTCAAGAACCGGTGGCCCTGCTGCTAGCTGCACCGGACGGGAGCCCGTTGCGATTGGGGGGGGGGGGGTCGAGCGGCTACTGCCAACAGCGGGGACACTGAAACAGGTGCTGTGAAGTGGACGTGTGGCGGGCGAGCTTACGGTGGTTGCTACTACGCCGAGCAGTGACTCGAAGCACCGCCGATGCTGCAATGAAGCACTAGTCTAGCCACCGGAACATCCCTGTGCTGCCATAGAGCATAGTTAGGCCATCGGAACATCGTCGACGCTACAATGAAGCTGTACCGGTGATGCGATAGAGCATCATCGGACCGCCGGAACATCACTAGTGCTGCAATGAGCATCA
>NW_021248626.1:0-938 GCF_002162155.2 Triticum dicoccoides | reverse complement strand
CGAGTGGTAAGCCGGCCTTCCACTCGGAGGCTTAGCTGCAGCCTCGTGCTCGCCTAAGTTATAAAAATCCTACCGAGTGAAGAGCAACCCTCTCACTCGGGGGCTTAGCTGCAGCCCAGTGCTCGTCTAAGTGGACTAAAGAATAAATCGATTGCAGCACAGGCACCTTGCTTTGAACCTGCAAAAGACATTCCGAGCCGAAGGCAATCGTATTCAAGCACCAAATCCAAGTTTGAATCGACATCTAAAGGAACCGAAAGTGCTCAGGCGTCAAGCCTGTTAAGGTTTGTCGGTTACAATTTCACTCGGCATACCGAGGCAAATTTAAAGCGTCGAGCCAGAAGAAGTTTTTTACCCCTCCTGTGGAGGGCTGGAAGGTGCAACAAATTCATCAAGGTCAATCCCGTCGGCGATCCGAGTGGCAGCTGCAAGGAAGGTTTCCATAAAGGATCTGAAGTCGTGCTTCTTGGTATTGGCCACCCGAAGGGCCGCCAGCTTCTCTTCTCGCGCATCTTTGCAGTGGACTCGGGCCAGACACAGAGCGACATCCGCACCACACCGAGCCGAGGACTTCTTCCACTCCTGCACTCGACCAGGGATCGTGTTCAAGCGGGCCATCAGCGACTCAAGGTCATTCTGAAGTGTCTCCTCAGGCCAGAGCGTCGAGTCGATGCGAGATGTGGCGGCCTTCAGCCTTGCGAGATAGTCCACGACAGCTGCAACACGAGACTCCAGTCGGAAAACATCCATGGCAACTTCGTCGTTCACCGGAGAATTGACGGGGTCAAGGTTTGGCTCCAGTCGGCTGGTTTCTTCTTCAAAGTTTTGACAAAATTCTGCAAGGGTGATCACTAAGTCAAGGAGATAGTCGAATGGAAAAAGCCACAATTGGAAATATTTGCCAAACATGGAGGTTTACCTTCAAGCATAAGGAACAA
>NW_021248625.1:0-1855 GCF_002162155.2 Triticum dicoccoides | reverse complement strand
GAAGAGTTGGCGGCTTAATTTGCGGGAGGGTTCAAGACGATCAAGCTCGTTTTCTTTCGTTAGGTCTAGAATCATGTCTGAGGTGGCAGCGTTCTGATAGTATTAGAGTAGTGCGCGTTCGTATGTACCCTAATGATACCTTCGGTAAACATATGTGTTCTTTTTTTGGTATGTAAACCGATGATAACTTGATCTCTTTTGGATGAAGCACTTCTCCCGTTCTTTAATGGATGTGATCTTCTGCTTTGCCAACATGATCATGCATTGACACCCGTTTATTGTTTTGCTGGTTATGAGCTTCATCCATAGAAGTTTCAAGGGAATCTCTGTGCAATTTTTCCCCTCGAAACCTTTTTTCATGAAAACAATATGTGGATGCTGCATTGTCACAGTCAAATTGTTGGAAGCTTACAAAAAATAGCTACAACCTTCTGTTAGATTTGTTGCATGGCAAAAATCTACATTTTTACCTGTGATTTTTTTGCTACATCCCCTGTGATTTTTTTGCTGGAAGCATAATGTAAATAAGCTTCCTTTCCAAACTCTTGCTGCATAGCAAAACCAACACTTTAAATCATTCAAGGCTTTTTCCTTTTTCAAACTTGTTATTTTGCTTCAACCATGTTTAAAAAAGCTTCAACCATTGTTTGAAAAAGCTTTCAACCATGTTTCCAAAAGCTTCAACCATTGTTTAAAAAAGCTTCAACCATTATTTTTTTTGCTTCAACCATGTTTAAAAATGGCTTCAACCATTGCTTGAAAAAGCTTCAACCATTTTTTCCAAAATCTTTCAACCATTTTTTTTGCTTCAACCATGTTTAATAAAGCTTCAACCATTGCTTGAAAAAGCGTCAACCATGTTTTCCAAAAGCTTCAACCATTATTTTTCAAAAAGATTCAACCATGTTTTCCAAAAGCTTGAACCATGTTTCCTACAAGCTTCAACCATGTTTACAGAAGCTTCAACCATGTTTTTAAAATGTTGCAATCATGCTTTTTCACAGAGATTCTAAACATGTTTTCAAGGATATTCAACCATTGAGTACTATTTTAAAAAAAAACTTATAAGTTGGCACCATCATAATTCAAAAATCAACATTCTGCATTTTGAAACCACACATGTAGTAGTATGTTGCAATCCCAAAACACAAACATTCACAACTAGTCAACACAACTTTTTATCATAAGACATGGGGTGTTACAAGGTAATTCATCATTGTTCCCCTCACGGAACATCCTAAAGTGTAAGGATTGGCCCGACACCTGGAGCTTTCGCGCTCGCACTCGCAGCAAGAAAAGCGGCAAGGAGTTGGCAGTTCTTCACGTTGTGATCCTCATCTTCACAATATTTGCATGGAGTCTTCTTTTCCATTGGCTTTGGATCTTTCTTCGTTTTCGCTGCGTCCTTCTTTGCTTTCTTCTTCATTTCATCTTCTCGAAGCTCAATTAGTGGCTTCCTTCGCTTCTCTTTTTCTTTTGGCCTCCCCTTCTTTGCTGACTTTGGTGGGTTTCGTAGTCCTACGGGGGGTTTATCCTGCTGCCCTGTACTGGGACCCCCTGAGAGTTGTTCATTTGCTGCATGACCTTGGGCTTCTTCGCCTCGTGCAACTTCATCGATCGCTCTAGCTTTTATTTCAGCAACCCCAACACTGCCCTGATCAATTAGCCCAGAGACAAAACTATAAGCTTCATCATTGAAGCATGCATCAGAAGCGAGTTTCCCAAACTTCCGGCAGAGAGAGTTAAACTTTAGGGTGTTTGTTGTGGGGACGCCGAAATGCATAGCTCTATGCCCATCGCCTGGTTCAGGTGCAAGGTCGGTTGCTCTCTTAGACCATCTTGGAAGCATGTAATT
>NW_021248624.1:0-2067 GCF_002162155.2 Triticum dicoccoides | reverse complement strand
CAAGAGCATCCACTACAGAATCAGGGATATTAGCAGGCAAGAGGAAGAGGAAACCCCCTAGCAAGTTTGCACTATATTTTAGTGCTAGTGGAAACCATTGAAACTCTGCTACTAGACTGCTTAAATTTGTGGCAATGTGTTCTGCTACTTAGTTTGATTGTATGGTACTAAGTTTGTGCTCTGCTACTAGACTGCTTAAATTCAGACATGTGAACTTGTGTGCAATGTGCAATGTTGAATGTATGGGTTAAATTTGTTTTATTTGTTTTACTTTGCCATTTGTGCAGTTTAGGTGCATGTTTTAATTTGTTTTTTTGTTTTACTTTGCCCTTTGTACAGTTCAGAAGTGACTGCCAAATTCATTTTAGAAAAAAAAATATGCACAAAAAATGTCTGGCCTGGGCTCGAACCCAGGACCAGTTGGTTGTAACCATGCGTTCAATACCAATGGGCTAGTGCTAGTGATTTGTTTGCATAACATCGGCCAAACTTATTATATGTTGCCCACCACGTCGTGGAATAAACCCAGCCGTTTCGGATTCTACGAGTTTATTACGTGTCCACCCACCACGCTCTCTGCTCACTCGCCCACTCGCCGCTCGCACCGCCCACTCCGCTTCCCCCTCTCTCCTGTCGAAATCGCCGTCGACAACCACCGCCACCGCCGTCGCCATGAACTGGCAGCTGGCCATCGAAGCTCTCACCGGCAACAACCAGAAGATGCGCGCGCAGTACAGGGAGATCGCGCGCTGGTTCCCCAGTCTAGCGATGATGAGGAACCACGCCCACGGCCTCGTGAAGGTGATGACAGCTGCTGAAAAGCAGCGCGCCTTCCTTGCCGGCCGCACCATCCCGCCGCCGTCCCTTCTGCTGTGGGCGATGCGCGAGGTGGAGCGCTCCCCGACCCCAGGCAACGCGCCCGATGGTGGATGTACCGCTCATCCACCACGCCGCCGGCCGCCGCGGACCACGTCACCGACGCCGTCCTCGCGCTCCCAGCCCCAATCAACAACGCCTACTGGGACAGGCGCAATCCATGGGTCCTTGGCCCCTTTGACGACTCTGACGGCGAGTCTTCGGACGATGAGTCCTCTGACGACGAGTCCAGTGAAGATGATGAGGACCAGTCGTCTGACGAATCTGACGAGGTGGATGAGGTCGTCGTCCTCTCCGACGACGAGCCTGAAGTGCAGCTGCTGGCTCCCGTCCTCGACGCCGTGGAGGGGGACAGGAACCTCCCAATCCACGTGGATGCGCTGCCGGAGGTCGATCTCCCAGACGGCGTCATGGTGAAGCAAGAACAAGATGGCGGCGAGGAAGATGTGGTGGAGCCGGCGCCGGGCAAGAAGAAGAGGGTTGCCGTGACTGCAGTGCGCCGCTCCCATCGCCTGAAGATGCTGAAGAAGGAGGAGTGAAGTGCTGCCTTCAGTTAGTTCAGTGCAAAAAAATTCAGTTTCGTCAGTCCTGGACTTTCATAAGTTCAGTAAGTTCCTAGGCTCAGTTTCGTCAGCACTATCTACTTGCTATCTATGTCAGGCACTATCTACTACTAGTTGCTATCTATGTCAGACTATGAATGGTAGTACTATCTATCTATGTCAGATTATCTATATATGTTAGTTGCTACTTGCTACATATGTTAAGTTATTTGTCACACTATCTAAGCTACTTGCACTCTGCTATATATGTTACTTGCTTCTTTCTACTTCCAACTATGTCACTACTGTCAGTTATCCACACATGATATATGCAGAGTAAAACAGACTCATCATAGATAAAATATTCTTACTTAATTAACTTAGCATGAGTACTCACTTAGCATAGTAGGTCTTAACATAAAAGTCATTACATCATAGATAAAACCAACTAGTTCTTAAACCATAAGAGTACCTCCCTCCCTCATACCATTCTGAAAGCACATAAAACTTTCCCAAAATATACACCTAACATACATGACATTCCAAGGCCAGCTATATATATAGGCCTACTAATTACTTAACCCACACACCAAGCACTTCACTCATTCATAATTGCCTTGATCCTCTCCAGCTTATCTTTGCTGGCATG
>NW_021248623.1:0-924 GCF_002162155.2 Triticum dicoccoides | reverse complement strand
GCGCATGCAATTGCGTAACTATTGGAAGACATGCAATTGCAGTTGGGGCGAAGCTTGCAGTTGCGTGCCTACTAACAAACTCCCTTCACAACAGCATTAAAAATGTGTCCAGAGGATCTGGACAAGAAACTCTTCTCTCCTTTAATATGCTCCTTTTTTTGAGAAAATGAGCTCCGCTTTCAGAATCAGATACAAAAAAATAATCTTCATCCTTGGAAAAACCAAAGAAAGGCAAAAAGAAAAAGGAAAAAATGTGTATGATTTCAAAAAATAAGAAAAAAAACACATACTGGTTGTGAGATCGGGTGTTTGATTTGTGTTTGCAGGCATGGCAGAAAACGGGGGTGTTATGGTGCTCGTGTGACACATAGCGAGGGTAGGGGTTTCACGGGGGAGCTGCCCCCCTTCCGACCAAGCAAAAAAGTTGATGAGGACATCAATACCATTGTTACACCCACATCCCCTGCTGCTACATATACTGGACCAATTACTAGAGCTCCTGCACGCCAATTAAATTACCAGGTACTTTCTTTTCTTGGTAATGATTCTAATGTTCATGAGAATATGATGCTGCCTAAATTGGATACATTTGTTGTGCTTACAAATGAAGGGCCTATCTTGGAGAAGGACAAACATTGGAGCAAGAACAAGCATGAAGATGATGGCATACGCAAGGGGAACAAGATCAGAGTTACAAATGATGATTTTAGGACGGTGAAGCCACCATAATGAGTGCATGAAGCCTTGGGCGAAATATACAAGATGCTACTTCATAACTTTCGTCCACAGGCTATTCTAGGTGTTGCGTTACCTTATTATTGGGCCAGGCCCATGTAATTTCGAAATACTTGATTATAGGCTATTTTTAGAGTCCGTATGTGTGGGGAAACAAGAGATAGGGTTGATTTCGGACCCCTCCCTCAA
>NW_021248622.1:0-1985 GCF_002162155.2 Triticum dicoccoides | reverse complement strand
ACGGTTAGGCGTCGCGTTCAGAGCATCCAAGAGACATTGTGGATTGCCAGTGAACGAAGTCTGTGAAGGTTTGGGAGTCTACCTTGAAGACTTACCAGAGTGATTGGGCGAGGACTAAGTGACCTTAGCTCAAGGAGAATACGGTGAGGACTTGGTGTCCTGAGCTGCGTGTTCAGGACTGGGTGTCCTAAGGTTTAAATACCTAGCCGCTCCAACCAGACGTACAGTTGACACAGTAACTAGAACTGGTCCAACACATCATTGTCTTCAACGAGTCACTGGTTTCATTTTCACTTCCTTTTACTTACTGTTACTCATTGTGAAGCCATTGCATGCTTGCTATATCTTTTGTCTTCACAACGTAATTGTATGATTTGTTTGGCTTCATAACCTCTTCCTACCTGATCCTTATTACACTGCAGCTACTTGTCATTGTGCTTTCACTCTGTTGAATACTTGATCATGGCTTGCGTAGTGTAATCTAACTTCCGCTGCATAGTGATAGGCATATCTCTACTGTTTGTCTTCATAACTTCCACGTTCTGAAGACTTTCATAAAAATCGCCTATTCACCCCCCCTCTAGTCGATATAACGCACTTTCAAATATGATGGAAGATAGACCCGTGGGCCATATGTTTCACTAGTGGCTTCTCTCAAGAGCATAAGTATTACGGTGGGTAAACGAATTACTGTCGAGCAATTGATAGAATTGAGCATAGTTAAGAGAATACCTAGGTATGATCATGTGTATAGGCATCATGTCCGCAACAAGTATACCGAAACGATTCTGCATCTACTACTATTACTCCACACATCGACCGCTATCCAGCATGCATCTAGAGTATTAAGTTCATAAGAACAGAGTAATGCTTTAAGGAAGACGACATGATGTAGAGGGATAAACTCATGCAATATGATATAAACCCCATCATTTTATCCTTGATGGCAACAATACAATACGTGGTGTTTCCCTTTCTGTCACTGGGATCGAGCACCGCAAGATTAAACCCAAAGCTAAGCACTTCTCCCATAGCAAGAAAGATCAATCTAGTAGGCCAAACCAAACTGATAATTCGAAGAGACTTGCAAAGATAAACCAATCATACATAAAAGAATTCAGAGGAGATTCAAATATTGTTCATAGATAAACTTGATCATAAACCCACAATTCATCGGATCTTGACAAACACACCGCAAAAGAAGATTACATTGAATAGATCTCCAAGAAGATCGAGGAGAACTTTGTATTGAGATCCAAAGAGAGAGAGGAAGCCATCTAGCTAATAACTATGGACCCGTAGGTCTTAAGTAAACTACTCACACATCACCGGAGAGGCCATGGAGTTGATGTAGAGGCCCTCCGTGATCAATTCCCCCCTCCGGCGGAGCTCCGAAAAAGGCCCCGGGATGGGATCTCTCGGGTACAGAAGGTTGTGGCGGTGGAATTAGGTTTTCGTGGTGCTCCTAGATGTGTGTGGGGGGGTACGTGGATATATATAGGAGGAGGAAGTATGTCGGTGGAGCAACGAGTGGCCCACGAGGGTGGAGGGCGCGCCTAGGGGGTAGGCGCGCCCCCTGCCTCGTGGCTTCCTCGGTTGTTTCTTGACACCCACTCCAAGTCTCGTGGATCATATTTGTTGAGAAAATCACGTTCCCGAAGGTTTCATTCTGTTTGGACTCCGTTTGATATTCCTTTTCGACGAAACCCTAAAATAGGCAAAAAAAACAACAATTTGGGCTGGGCCTCCGGTTAGTAGGTTAGTCCCAAAAATGATATAAAAGTGTAAAATAAAGCCCATTGACATCCAAATTAGATAATATAATAGCATGGAGCAATCAAAAATTATAGATACGTTGGAGACATATCATTCCTGACGATGTTCTTGCTGGTCCAAAAGAAGCAAGACAGAAGGCCAGTGGTGCAGCTATCCGGTGAGGCTGTGGTGGATTCGGGCAGAGCAAGAGGCAGTGCGAGAGCAGCGGT
>NW_021248621.1:0-1090 GCF_002162155.2 Triticum dicoccoides | reverse complement strand
CGGGGGCTTAGCTGCAGTCCAAGCACTCGCCTAAGTTATAAAAATCCTACCGAATGAAGAGCAACCCTCTCACTCGGAGGCTTAGCTGCAGCCTCGTGCTCGCCTAAGTTATCAAAATCCTACCGAGTGAAGAGCAGTCCTATCACTCGGGGGCTTAGCTGCAGCCATGTGCTCGCCTAAGTTATAAAAATCCTACCGAGTGGTAAGCCAGCCTTCCACTCGGAGGCTTAGCTGCAGCCCTGTGCTCGCCTAAGGTATAAAAATCCTACCGAGTGAAGAGCAACCCTCTCACTCGAGGGCTTAGCTGCAGCCCAGTGCTCGCCTGAGTGTACTAAAGAATAAGTCGATTGCAGTACAGGCACCTTGCTTTGAACCTGCAAAAGACATTCCGAGCCGAAGGCAATCGTATTCAAGCACCAAATCCAAGTTTGAATCGACATCTAAAGGAACCGAAAGTGCTCAGGCGTCAAGCCTGTTAAGGTTTGTCGGTTACAATTCCACTCGGCATACCGAGGCAAATTTAAAGCGTCGAGCCAGAAGAAGTTTTTTACCCCTCCTGTGGAGGGCTGGAAGGTGCAACAAATTCATCAAGGTCAATCCCGTCGGCGATCCGAGTGGCAGCTGCAAGGAAAGTTTCCATAAAGGACCTGAAGTCGTGCTTCTTGGTATTGGCCACCCGAAGGGCCGCCAGCTTCTCTTCTCGCGCATCTTTGCAGTGGACTCGGGCCAGACACAGAGCGACATCCGCACCACACCGAGCCGAGGACTTCTTCCACTCCTGCACTCGACCAGGGATCGTGTTCAAGCGGGCCATCAGCGACTCAAGGTCATTCTGAAGTGTCTCCTCAGGCCAGAGCGTCGAGTCGATGCGAGATGTGGCGGCCTTCAGCCTTGCGAGATAGTCCACGACAGCTGCAACACGAGACTCCAGTCGGAAAACATCCATGGCAACTTCGTCGTTCACCGGAGAATTGACGGGGTCGAGGTTTGGCTCCAGTCGGCTGGTTTCTTCTTCAAAGTTTTGACAAAATTCTGCAAGGATGATCACTAAGTCAAGGGGATAGTCGAATGGAAAAAGCCACAATTGGAA
>NW_021248620.1:0-523 GCF_002162155.2 Triticum dicoccoides | reverse complement strand
AGTCCTGCTGGCTTCTGATGCTCTGCCTTCACTCTCTGACATACATCGCATACGGCTACATACTCGGCAATATCCTTCTTCATTCCAGTCCACCAGAAACGTTCCTTCAAGTCCAGATACATCTTGGTGTTTTTGGGGTGAATCGAGTATGGTGAGTCATGGGCCTCCTGAAGTATCAACTTCCTGATCTCCGAATTGTTGGGCACATAAATTCGGTCCTCAAACCACAAGGTATCGTGCTCATCCTCGCGAAAACCTTTGGCTTTACATTCACCCATCCTCTCTCTTATCTCAGCAATCTCTTTGTCCTCCTTCTAAGCTTCTCAAATCTTGTCCAACAGCGTCGACTGAACCTCCATTGCTGCAAGAAAACCTCTTGGAACAATCTCCAACCGAAGTTCCATGATCTCCGCAGCTAACTCTTTTGGCATTCCCTTGCTCACAAGAACGTTAGCATAACTCTTCCAGCTCAAAGCGTCTGCTACGACATTGGCTTTTCCTGGATGATATTGTAGCTTCATAT
>NW_021248619.1:0-1075 GCF_002162155.2 Triticum dicoccoides | reverse complement strand
TGGCAATCCTGCAGGGCTTCGCCAAGCACCGCGGGAGAGGAGAAGGGAGAGAGGTAGGGTTGCGCCAAGAGGGAGAGGTTCTCGTGTGTTGGGCAGCCCCCAGACCTCATGTATTTATAGGGGGAGGGGAGGGGGCTGCGCCCCCTCTAGGTTTCCCTCCCCAAGGGGTGGCGGCAGCCCCCAAATCCCATCTGGGTGGCGGCCAGAGGGAGAGAGAGGGGAGGCGCACCTGGGGTGGGCCTTAGGGCCCATCTGCCCTAGGGTTTGCACCCTCCCAGTCTTCCCTGCGCCTTGGGCCCCTTGTGGGGGGCGCACCAGCCCACCTGGGGCTGGTCCCCTCCCACACTTGGCCCATGCAGCCCTCCGGGGTTGGTGGCCCCATTTGGTGGACCCCCGGGACCCTCCCGGTGGTCTCGGTACGTTACCGAAACCCGAAACTTTTCCGGTGACCAAAACAGGACTTCCCATATATAAATCTTTACCTCCAGACCATTCCGGAACTCCTCGTGATGTCCGGGATCTCATCCGGGAGTCCGAACAACATTCGGTAACCACATACAAACTTCCTATATAACCCTAGCATCATCGAACCTTAAGTATGTAGACCCTACGGGTTCGGGAATCATGCAGACATGACCGAGACGTTCTCCGGTCAATAACCAACAGCGGGATCTGGATACCCATGTTGGCTCCCACATGTTCCACGATGATCTCATCGGATGAACCACGATGTCAAGGACTCAATCGATCCCGTATACAATTCCCTTTGTCTAATGGTATTGTACTTGCCCGAGATTCGATTGTCGGTATGCCAATACCTTGTTCAATCTCGTTACGGGCAAGTCTCTTTACTCGTTCCGTAACACATCATCCCGTGATCAACTCCTTGGTCACATTGTGCACATTATGATGATGTCCTACCGAGTGGGCCCAGAGATACCTCTCCGTTTACACGGAGTGACAAATCCCAGTCTCGATTCTTGCCAACCCAACAAACACTTTCGGAGATACCTGTAGTGCAACTTTATAGCCACCCAGTTACGTTGTGACATTTGGTACACCCAAAGCATTCCTA
>NW_021248618.1:0-575 GCF_002162155.2 Triticum dicoccoides | reverse complement strand
AGTCTTATTCGTTTCTTTTCTCATTCTAACCACTCCAGTTAGAACGAGTTGCTTTCATAGTCTATCTGATTCCGTGAGCTTTTGATCCTCGTAATTCTCGTCATCCTCATCGTTCATCTCTTCTTCTCGGGTGCTCGCGTTTCTTTGTTTCTTCTCTTGAGTTCTTGTTTCACCTCACCCCTTTTCCCTTGCGTCTCGGTCCTAAGATCTCGGGACGAGATCTCTTGTTAGTGGAGGAGTGTTGTAACGCCCCGGATCCGATGCACCAGGTGTCTGCCAGTTATTTCTCATTGTTGCCATGTCTTTTGCTTGCGTGTTGCATTTTGCCATGTCATCATGTGCATTTCATTTTGCATACTTGTTCGTCTCATGCATCCGAGCATTTTCCCCGTTGTCCGTTTTGCAATCCGGCACTCCTATGTCCTCCGGCGTCCCCCTCTTCTCTCTTTTCGTGTGTGGGTATTAAACTTTCTCAGAATGGCCCTAGGTTTGCCAAGCGGCCTTGGTATAGCACCGGTAGACCGCCTGTCAAGTTTCGTGCCATTTGGAGGTCGTTTGATACTCCAACGGTTAAC
>NW_021248617.1:0-1088 GCF_002162155.2 Triticum dicoccoides | reverse complement strand
CGATTCCCCCTTGCCCCGTCGTCCCTAGCATCCTGTAGCTGCCGCCCCCTTGAGCTCCGAAGCTCCACGCCGCCGGCGATGTCGCCGTCGTGGCCACGGTCACCGTAGCGCCCAACCGAGCACACCCACGTCCTCACCGCACCGCGTAGAAGCCGTAGGTGCCAACCCCGCATCCCCGCAGCCGTTGTAGCCTCGACCCCGAGCTCAACCGAGCTCCGGCAGCCGCCACGGTCGTCGCCGTCGTCGGTACCGGCCACCTCAGGCACGGCCACCACCACCGTTCGACGCGCGGGAGCAAGGGCTCTCCAACGAGCCCAAGCACGGCCTCGCCCGTGCCCTGTAGCGCGTTTCCGCATCGCGCCACCGTCTCGGGCCTCGCCGGCGTCATGTCGCCGGTGGGTTTGACCTGTCTGACCTGGGTTTTGACCCCCCCAGGGTCACTGACGCGTGGGCCCCGTCGGCCAGGTGGTCAGATTAGTGCTAATCACCGCTTAATGAACCCCCCTGACACTGACAGTGGGCCCCAGCGCCACTAACCCCTAATTAGGATTAATTTAACCCTGTTAAACCCCCCTGTCACTGACGTGTGGACCCCACACGTCAGGTTTGACCTCAGCCAGCCGCAGTTGACCACTGACGTCATGCTGACGTCATGCTGGCGCAATATTTATATTTCTGGATTTAATTTAAATCAGGAAATTCCAGAATATTATTTAAACTTCAAAAATTCATAACTTTTATTCTGTAACTCCAAATTGGACAAATTATATATGAAAAATGATCAGAAAAATCCAATCTATCCATCTGTACTATTTTCATGCATGATCAAACAAGTTAAATTGATGTTTTAAGCAGAACAAGGAAAAGCACTTTAAAAGGCCATGTTTGAGTTTGAAATTTGAATCTTTGATTCAAATTTGTTCAAACCCTTCTGGTTTTAGTTGCATTAGCCCAACCCACTCATATTGCCATGTTTCATGCATGCATCATATTGTTGCACATTGTTTGGTGATGGTTGTGTATCGGTGTCCTTTGCGACAGGTTCTGCCTCCGAGGAGTACCGTGATTACCCTAACGAAGAACCGTAT
>NW_021248616.1:0-1045 GCF_002162155.2 Triticum dicoccoides | reverse complement strand
GCGCCACCACCGGGCAAGGAGTATCGCATGCCCGAGATGTATTATAAGGGCGTCCTGAAGGGTGCCTGCCTTATAGCGGGTGAATGCTCCAAAGATGTAATTTTTTTAGTAGACTCGCATCTGTTATCATGTACGCTGAAAACTTTGTTCATGTGCGTTAAGCAACGCTTGTTAATTTAAAATATTACCTTCTGTGCGGCCGTTTATCAAATTTGAGAGATGCAAGTCATCGGCTTCTACCCCCATGCCACGAGTGTTGGGGTGTTCGGGATAAACCTGAGCGCTCTTGTTCCCATTCTTGGGTCCATCTAGGGAGGCGCTCAGCACAACGAACAAGGCCATCGGACTTATAATGCTTTATCACTCTCACTTAGCCATAGAATTCTATAATTTTAAATTTCGGCGAAGCCCCTAGTATTCGGAAGACCGAGTTCGGGGTGCTATCCACGCCTAGGCTGGATAAATCCGGCTCCTCGCTCTAAGCGGCATAAGTCTTTAAGGACTCGAAAAACCTCGCGAATAGCGACCGGTCTCTCGCACTATCATGACGGTCAGTTTTAGCTTTCTCTACTGAGGTGTTAACCCAGCTCAACTGGGGCACAATCGCAGTAGTTCTCCCAGCGCTACCTTAGCCAACATTGTGGAACGTAAGGTACCAAAACATGGGAGCCGGACAAACCCAACTATTGACCCAAGACATGATTCGGAGCCGATGCATATAGTTCTATAAGTTCGAGGTGCCGCACTCATGAGAGTGTTCGGTCTTCTCACACCTTGTTATGGGGTGCTTAAGCCCCTAGTGTATTGGTCGTACCAAAGTGTACGGTTGCATAATGTCATGACTGAACATATTTGTATAAAAATAGATGAATACAATAATAGATAAGAGCTATGTATTGTTTCTTAAAAAAGGGCTGCTATGAAAGCAGAACGATACAAATAGTGCGGTAAGCAAGAGATGGGATTATTTGACATGTCCCCCCTCCAGGGGCAAGCTGTGGGACTTTAAGTAAAACAGGTATTTAGCTCGTTATAGAGACCACCT
>NW_021248615.1:0-674 GCF_002162155.2 Triticum dicoccoides | reverse complement strand
GGCAACCCAGCTTGGCCAAAACTTAAGTCATATCGATGCATATAATGGTGAAGAAAAGGTACATGCGGAAGAATAACACATGTGCGGGGCATGAAGCCCAGATAAATAATTAAGCTTCTGTGTAAGAAGCCCCCCAGGTATAATAGGCGCGGTTAGCGCGTCAATAGTGTGCAAGCGGGGCACAAGTTGGCCCTTGAAGGCCTTGAGAAAGAATAAAAGAAAGAAAGAGAAAAAAGACAGATAATGTATATGCAAAAAATGGACAGAGGAAAGAGACGAGCATAGAGTCCGCGCTAGGCGTACAATCTTCGGAGTCTGGCTGCGTTCCATGGGTTCGGCTCAAGTCGATTATTCGATGCATCCCGCAGACGGTACGCTCCACCAGTCAGAACTTGGTCAATAATGAAGGGACGTTCCCATTTAGGCTTGAGCTTGGTTTTTTCTTCTCCGGCAGGCGTAGAACTAACTCGCCAACGTTATAAGTTTTGGCCCGTACTTCTCTACTTTGGTATCTGCGATCCTGTTACTGATAGAATGCGGAACGGGCTTTTGCCACATCGCGCTCCTCCTCCAGGGTGTCCAGACTGTCCTGCCGATCGAGCTCGGCTTCTCTTTCTTCGTACATGCGCACTCGAGGTGAGTCATGAATTATGTCGCAGGGCAGAACCGCCTCT
>NW_021248614.1:0-751 GCF_002162155.2 Triticum dicoccoides | reverse complement strand
GCGGGCAGGAGCAGGGTGACGGTCGTGGTGGTCGCCGGAGGCGACAAGGTGACCAGCAGCGGAAGAGACGGGCTTGGCGGCGGTGAAGACATAATCGAACCAAAGCTAGCTGATACCAAATTGTTATGGTGCTGCTAGAAGGAGGGCGCGAGAGGGCCGGCCGGGGGCCTTTTTGCCCATGGCCGGGCAAGAGGGAAGGGATTTCCTTCTTAATTCTTGCTTGATTAGATTGATACATCTCCTCTCTTTATATAGAGAGGTTTACTTGACTCCCAAGCAAGGTTTACTTGACCCCTAAGCAAGCGACCCTTATCTCTAATTAATCCTAAGACTAATGGGCCCATTAGGCCCATTACGTACTCTAACAGCAACCAACATTTTATTATCCAAAATCTGCTTGCTCTTCTTTACCATATTCCTCTTCCGTTCTTCTTTAATATGTACTCTCTCCGTTCCTAAATACAAGTCTTTGTATAGATTCCACCATGGACTACATATGGAGAAAAATGAGTGAATCTACACTCTAAAATGTATCTGGATACATCTGTAGGTGATCCCTAGTGGAAATCTCTACCAAGATTTATATTTTGGAACGGAGGGAGTATGATAGTAGTATAGTATGTTCCTTGTACTGAAGATGAGCAGGGACATTTGCAGTGTAGAGGTCTATACGGTCGATTGTGATGGACACTTTGAGCCTCTTTGATTCATAGGATTTTGTAAACATAGGAATAGGATTTGTAGTGACCTG
>NW_021248613.1:0-539 GCF_002162155.2 Triticum dicoccoides | reverse complement strand
TCTCAAGCATCTAAGCTTGGGGATGCCCCGGAAGGCATCCCACCTTTCTTCTTCAACGATCATCGGTTAGTATCGGTTGAGCCTAAGTTTTTGCTTCTTCACGTGAGTTGTGCTATCCTTGCAATATCATTTTATTTTGTTTTGCTTGCTGTTTGAATACAATACCAAGATCTGAAATTCTTAAATGAGAGAGAGTCTTCACATAGTTACATAATTATTTAGCTACTCATTGATCTTCACTTATATCTTTTTGGAGTAGTTTGCCATTTACTCGTGTGCTTCACTTATATCCTATGAGTAAATGGTTGAATGAATTGAATGTCATAAATCTGTAATTATATATGTTTCATTTGCTTATCCCATGGGGAGTAATGACTTCACATCTAAGAAGTGGAGGTTGTAAATTTATTGAAGGTTAGCAAGCATTGTATTGGTCATTTGAACAATTCATGAAAGAATATTGAAGGAAGAGAGATTCCACATATAAATATACTATCCTAGACATCTTTTATAATTGTGAGCACTCATTATGTATGACA
>NW_021248612.1:0-2277 GCF_002162155.2 Triticum dicoccoides | reverse complement strand
AAGTCGCTGAGGAGATCGAGTTCGTGCTCGAGGTGATAAACAGTGAGGCCGTTCGTGCGGCGGGGGTGTTCGAGCACCCGTAAAAACTTTGTGTCCACCTTCCTTCTCGCCGATCGTGTCTCCGGTGATCGCCGTGCTTCGGTAGTTCCATTTTGGCGCCAACAAATAGCACTACATAAAGTCAAAGGCAACAACATAGTTAACGATAGCCCGAACCAGCCAGAGAAAAAAACATCAGAAAATGACAAAAAATAAACATCAAATTAGAGCAAGAAAATGTGTGTAACCGTCCTTGATATAACACAATTGCATTGATATTTATCCTCTTGATACGTCAATAATTAGTGCAGCCGAAATGTATTTATTCAGTAACCTAGAGTTCTAGACACAAGAGCACTCAAACAGAAAAATGAATTATTATGATTCCGCAAAGAAGGAATGTTAGCATTAAATACAAATTGTTTCTAAGTTAGTCTGTATCCACCTCTCCGCACTTTACATTTTCAAGTCTAATTTTTTTTCTGGGATTCATAGGGTAATAAGCAGGACGATTACTTAGTGCTAGCTAGATGGAGGATAGGTCCCAGACCAAACATAGGAGGGAGAGACCATGAACAAATAAAAGTTGATAGCTTATCTAATGACTAGATAAATATAGGAAATGCACCGCAGAAACATGGCATAATTATACATGCTGAGGTGAGCGGCAACAGAGTCATACATGCTCGATGTATCATCCATGAACGAAGCAAGCTATCTGCACTAACATGTCGTTGCTAGTTCTCACCAGCAGATCTGAAGCAAATCAACAGAAGATTAATGATGCCAGGTAAGAATCATACGCCCTCAAAGGAACTATGCAAACCATCAAAAAGGCAATTTTAAGTTAGTCCTAGATTCCAGGTTTGGCCCTCAATTATGTCTCAAAACTAGCAGGAACCAACAACCAAAGATGCATTTCACTTCTCAAATAATGGTCTTCCATGCTGATGTTTCTTCCCATCAAACAAATACAAAGAAATAATATCTGGGAATTTCTCCTAACAAAATTATAATCCGACTACCAAGGACATCACACAGTAAGAAACATGAGGACACGGTCTAAAATGAAGAAGGGGGAGAGGCAGAAATGGAGGGAAAGAAAAGGGCGTACATGGAACGGACCCTAAGGTCCAGGAAGGCACAGGGGACACCCTCCCAGACACAGGGGTTGGGGTCAACGGGCCTCCAGCTGACCAACTTCTGGCCGCCCATGGACTTGAAGGCGACCTTGATCTCCAGCAGCACCTCACCAGCAACCGCTAAGCATTACAATGGAGATTCAATATGCACGGATAACTCTATACAAAATCAAAGACAACAACAAAGTTAACAATAGCTTCATACATGTAGCATTTCTAGCTTCCACCATGAACGTGTCTTTGAGTAGTCAGGAATCAGAGAAAATTTGAGAAAGAAAAACAAAGTTACGTACATACATGTTTAAGTAGACTGTGACAAATAAAGATGGACTAAGAGTGTGTTTCTATAGAAAAGTGCATGCATACAACCAGAGAACACTGAGAATTCCTAATATGAACACTTGAACAAGAATGCCACAGGCCTAGAGTGGTTTCAGATCTTACACAGACAAACACACAGCAACATGCATGTTAATTTTTTCCCGCACAAAAAAACATGCATGTTAATTTGTCAACACGGTGAATTCATGAGCCATAAAACATTATGCATATTATTTGTTCAGTTTGAACATGTGAAAACATGAGAGCTTATTTATATACCAAGACAAAAATTGACTCAACCAAGAAAAATAATCCTCAAATATATAGCAAGTATAGGAGTACATCTTTTGAAAAATCAAACAAAACCTCAACTCTCCATCCACTTACCGTTTACTCTGTGCACACTACCACATTACCAACCAAACCACCTCTCCAGCTTATGTGCATTCTTGCTGTACAACAATGACAACACTGAAACCAAATGTCGCACTCGAAGAGCGCCACAGTACCAAAATCCCCTCTTTCCTCAAGAACCAGAGTGGCGATATTCAACTTCATATCCCCAAAGAAACTTTTGCTCTGGATTGTCTGAAATACAATAGTAAATAAATGAAAATGGTGCCAAAGTATGGATAGTGCTGTAATGGTTACTATGCACAGTCTGAAAACAACATGGGGCTTAGCTTAAATTGCTGAAGCTTAGATAACTAGAACTTAACATTGATGAATAAGATGAACAATGTCCCATGAGTTGCAAATAACCAAAACTTGAACA
>NW_021248611.1:0-804 GCF_002162155.2 Triticum dicoccoides | reverse complement strand
GAACGTCCACTGGCTACCGCCACGAGCAGGGCACCGGATGGTCGTCGCGCCATCTGGAAGATCATATGGGGGTGCCCTGCCCCCCCCCTAAGGTATGCGTGTTTGCATGGAGAGTAGTGACCAACTCGTTGGCTACCTGGTCCAACAAATTTTCTCGCCATCTTGAGCTTACTGACATATGTCCTATTTGTGGTGTGGAACGAGAGGATGACTTCCATGCATTATGCAGATGCCCACTTGCTAGAGAGCTGTGGCGGAATATGGAGACAGACTGGCCAATCCCAAAGCTCGAGGGAATTTGCAAGCCAAGAGTGGCTGTTTTCCCTCCTAGAACCACTAGACAGAACGGCACGCCTGGTCACCCTCATGATTATGTGGTGAACCTGGTACGTGCGCAATGAGATTACTCATGGAAAGAAGCCACCCCCAACATAAGCATCCCGCCGCTTCCTCAACGGGTACATTAATTCGCTTCTATGCATTCATCACTACCCAAATGGAGACATGGAGAAAGGAAAGATGATCCTGCATGTTACCCAGCTGGCCACAACTTTATGTACTGAGCAGAAGTAGGAGCTACGTTGGGCGCTGCCCGGCCCGGGCTGGACGAAGTTAAACACTGATGGAAGTTATGTCTCGGCTACAGGCGCTACAAGAGGGGGCATGGTCCTCCGCGATGACGGAGGAGAGATCATCTTTGGTGCATGTAGGGAGATACGCACATGTGATAACAGCCTGCATGTGGAACCTGCAGCATGCAGAGAGGGCTTGGAATTGGCTTTGCATCGAACCAACCTACCCATC
>NW_021248610.1:0-1408 GCF_002162155.2 Triticum dicoccoides | reverse complement strand
TCATGTTTAAATTCAAATGAAATTTGAATTGAGGAATTTTCAAAAGCCTTAGAAAACCTCTAAAAATAACCAACATTTAATTCTTCTCAAATGAATCCAAGAAAATGTTCCTGTTATTCTATAGAAATATTGGTAAGAGGTAAAATTCAAACCAATATTTTTGGAGTCACAGAAATATTTGTTTTGGCCATTTGAATTAATTCAATAACTAATTGCATTGGATTTATATTTTATATATAATTAATATATGTCCAATAATTCTGGAACATTTTATGTGGTTTGGTATATTTTAGTTCTAGCCACATAATTATTTTCAGGATTTTATAAAATGGTTTAGTATTTTTACTAAACCAAAACAAAACAGAACAAAATAGAAAACAGAAATATAAAACAGAAAGCAGAGAGAGAGAAGGAATCTCACCTGGGCTTACCTGGCGGCCCAAGTGGCCGGCCCAGCCCACCAGCGCCCTCCCTGTCGTCTTCCTCCTCGGGACAGTAGGACAGAGGCGCGTGGCCGGAGCGCGCGCGCACGCGCCCGAGCCACCTCCTGCTTGCCGCCCCGCCCCGGATCGGCTAAGGATGCCACGCACCCCCCTCAGGCCTCTCTCAACTCCCTCCCGTGCTCATCCCCTTCTCCTGCTCTCCCTCTCGCTCCGCACCTCGGACCCGAGCGGAGCCGCCGCCACCGACGCCGATTGCCACAGCCACCGTGCTCCCCACGCCTCACCGACGCCCCAGGGAGATCCACCTCGACCACCTCTTCCTCCTCGCCGAGAAGCGCACCGCGGGAGCCCCTGCAACGTCGCCACCGCCGTCGTCTTCAACCTCCAGCGCTGAGCTCGCCTCCGGTCGATTCAGCGCCGCTAGGACCTCCCCGAGCTCGCTGACCTCCTCTTCGGCATCGCGGTGAGCCCCGTTGTGTTTCCCCTCTCTCCATTCGCTCGCCCCCATGCTGTAACCGCCGTCTCACCGCAACCGGAGCTCGCTGCCACCGGCCATGCTGCCGTCGCGGCCATGGCTTGTTTCGGTCGCGTCCGAGCACGGCTCTGAGCTCGTGAGGCTCACAGGAAGCCCATGCGCAGCTCAGCTTGTCCAAAACCCCACCAGGGCCTCGCGCCCGTTACCACCCGAACTCCGGCACCGCCGCGAGCTCCGTTCCGACGAGCCCCGGCGTTCCCGCAGCCTCCCACCTACCCCATCAGATGCGGGAGAGCCCGGGCTACGCCCCGGTGCCCTCAGCCGCCGCCTCCGTCGCCTTTAGCGCAAGTCCGGCGCGTTGCCGCCGCCATTTTGGTCGCCGCCGGCGTAAGTCCGGCGATGATGACGTGGGCATCATTAGCGGCTAACCCCCCCCACACTAACCAACCCCCTAGGCCACTGACAGCGGGCCCCACCCCTGGTCAAACCC
>NW_021248609.1:0-577 GCF_002162155.2 Triticum dicoccoides | reverse complement strand
TGATTTTAAAGATGTAATGCAGAATTGCAAAGAAGGAAGAATGTGGAACAAGTTTGTCGTTAACGATGGATTTGTGTTTCGTGCTAACAAGCTATGCATTCCAGCTAGCTCCGTTCGTCTTTTGTTGTTGCAGGAGGCGCATGGAGGAGGATTAATGGGACACTTTGGCGTGAAGAAGACGGAGGACGTACTTGCTACACATTTCTTTTGGTCAAAGATGAGACGGATGTTAGGCGTTTTATTGCTCGCTGCACTATATGTCAAAAAGCTAAGTCACGACTCAATCCTCATGGTTTATATATGCCTTTGCCTGTATCTAGTGTTCCTTGGGAGGATATATCTATGGACTTTGTTTTAGGTTTACCTCGAACAAAGAAGGGGAGGGATAGCATATTTGTTGTCGTGGATAGATTCTCGAAAATGGCACACTTTATACCATGTCATAAAAGCGATGATGCTGTTAATGTTGCTGATTTGTTCTTTCGTGAAATTATTCGCTTGCATGGTGTGCCAAATACTATTGTTTCAGATCGTGATACTAAATTTCTTAGCCACTTTTGGAGATGTTTATGGGCTA
>NW_021248608.1:0-523 GCF_002162155.2 Triticum dicoccoides | reverse complement strand
CACCGAAGCCTAAGTATAATCTGCCTCGCACCGCGGAGGTTCGGGCGTATGAAAATTTTCTTGAATTGGCTAGGAATGCAGGCCTCACCGCTTTCCTCCACGACCAATGCGATCAATATCTCTTACTCACAAATACCTTTGTGAAATCTTTCATTTCCATTCTAGGAGCTCACCACATACGGTGGAGTTTCATTTATATGATGAGCATAAGGAGATGTCACTTTATGATTTTTGTCGGGTTTGTTTAGTCCCTTTCGAGGGCAAGACAGAGGAACCACATCACGATGATGTGGACGGGTTTATTGATACTATCACTGTAGGGGAAACAAGGAAGGTTTCCGATGCACGAATCACTAGCATACATTTTCCTGTTTTACGCTATTTTGCATTATTTGCTAGTCGTTGTTTAATTGGTCGTGGAAACTGTGGAAACCTTAGTGTCCCTGATATTATTATTTTGCTCCACGGTTTATACAGTGATAACTCTGTTAGTATGGGTGGCATTATTGCTAAACGGTCAAGT
>NW_021248607.1:0-392 GCF_002162155.2 Triticum dicoccoides | reverse complement strand
CGCCAAATATCCATCCCTCGCTGGCTCTCTCCTGCCTCCCTTTGGTTAAGAACCATATACTCCATAGTAGTAAGCTATTTTGAATCAGAGATGGCAAGTTCTGAAAGGAATCCGATTCATAGGATGTAGAAAATTCGAACCACAAATTTGAATTGCGAACTGAACAAAATGTGTGGAAATGAATGTGAATCATTTAGAAAAAATACTTTAGTACTCGTGGCAAAACAATTGTTAGGTTCGGTCGGTGCAATTGCAGGAAACTGGTATCTAATATATTAATTTACCAAGATATTTTCTGCAGAGTAAGATTGCACACATGATTATATGAGAGATAGAGAGAGAGGGAGAGAGAGAGAGAGAGAGAGAGAGAGAGAGAGAGAGAGAGAGAGAGA
>NW_021248606.1:0-1203 GCF_002162155.2 Triticum dicoccoides | reverse complement strand
GAGCATGAGTCGTATAGAAGATACGATCAACATGAAGATGTTCACCGATGTTGACTAGTCCGTCTCACGTGATGATCGGACACGGTCTAGTTTAACTCGGATCATGTAATACTTAGATGACTAGAGGGATGTCTAATCTAAGTGGGAGTTCACTAATAATTTGATTAGTTGAACTTAATTATCATGAACTTAGTCTAAAATCTTTGCAATATGTCTTGTAGATCAAATGGCCAATGTAGTCCTCAACTTCAACGCGTTCCTAGAGAAAACTAAGCTGAAAGACGATGGCAGCAACTATACGGACTGGGTCCGGAACCTGAGGATCATCCTCATAGCTGCCAAGAAAGATTATGTCCTACAAGCACCGCTTGGTGACGCACCCGTTCTCCCTGCAGAACAAGATGTTATGAACGCTTGGCAGGCACGTTTCGATGACTACTCCCTCGTTCAGTGTGGCATGCTTTACAGTCTAGAGCCGGGGCTCCAAAAGCGTTTTGAGAGACATGGAGCATATGAGATGTTCGAAGAGCTGAAAATGGTTTTCCAAGCTCATGCCCGGGTCGAGAGATATGAAGTCTCCGACAAATTCTTCAGCTGTAAGATGGAGGAAAACAGTTCTGTCAGTGAGCACATACTCACTATGTCTGGGTTGCATAACCGCTTGACTCAGCTGGGAGTTAATCTCCTGGATGATGCGGTCATTGACAGAATCCTCCAGTCGCTTCCACCAAGCTACAAGAGCTTGTGATGAACTTCAATATGCAGGGGATGGAAAAGACCATTCCTGAAGTATTTGCTATGCTGAAATCAGCAGAGGTAGAAGTCAGGAAGGAACATCAAGTGTTGATGGTCAATAAAACCACTAAGTTCAAGAAAGGCAAGGGTAAAAAGAACTTCAAGAAGGACGGCAAGGGGGTTGCCGCGCCCGGCAAGCAAGCTGCCGGGAAGAAGCCAAAGAATGGACCCAAGCCCGAGACTGAGTGCTTTTATTGCAAGGGAAGCGGTCACTGGAAGCGGAACTGCCCTAAGTACTTAGCGGATAAGAAGGCCGGCAAAACCAAAGGTATATGTGATATACATGTAATTGATGTGTACCTTACTAGTGCCCGTAGTGGCTCCTGGGTATTTGATACCGGTGCAGTTGCTCACATTTGTAACTCAAAGCAGGGGCTGCGGAATAAGCGGAAACTGGCAAAGGACGAG
>NW_021248605.1:0-559 GCF_002162155.2 Triticum dicoccoides | reverse complement strand
CTTCTTCTCATGCCGAACATGACTATGCAGTTCGTCCCAAGCTCATCTCGACGTAACTTCATCGAGTGGTTCGTCGGATATGAACAACGGTTCTCTTCCGACCGCCTCGACTCCTTGCCCTGCGGACAAAGTCGAGGTGTTGTCTCAACAGGCACCGGGCCAAGGGGAGGCAGTCCTGGGGTCTCCTCGAGGCGACCTTCCGGACCTTGGGCACAAAGGGAGCCGGACTCCCATGGGCTCCAGGATCGGACCCCAGCCAAACACTACACCGAAATCTTCGGTGGTTCTGGACTGGCGAGCGACCCCCATTAAGGGGGGCAAGCCGCCCGTGCCGGTGTACTCTGTCTATCCAGAGCAACCGGACAACTTGCTAAAAGCGCTTCGCGGTGCTTCCATCGACGAAGAGCACCGCACTATCATGAGTGCGATGACCGAGAAAGTTCAGTCTGCCAAGAACGGACTGACCGAAGCTTGCGCCAGCCTCCTAACAGGATTTGAGGTAAGCAATGAAGATATAGGAAAATATGCCCGCATGGATACTAGCCCCTGATGCTTTGGT
>NW_021248604.1:0-2892 GCF_002162155.2 Triticum dicoccoides | reverse complement strand
AAGCGGGGCAAGAAGAGGGGTCAATGGAGCTTGGAGCTCTATGGGAAGTCTGGTGGTTTTGCTTTATATTTTGATTTTTACATGTGAATGGGACGCTGTTCGCCTCATTTTGCCGGGTGCTCATGTTGTATCCAACAGATGTCTCTTTGAAAAGCAATGTCATGTTTCTCTATGGGAGACGAGAGGTGCATTTGGGAAGTCGCAAAATCATTGCTTTGTCATGGCATGGTCTGAGTTTCAAACAACGTGATGTTTGGTTTTCGAATGAGAACCAGAATATCAGTAATGATCTTTTTTTTATCCAATGTATGTACCGATGGATCATCACCCTCTATGTTTTTGTGTCGTGAATACTCAAGAGCTAATCATCCTCGTGTTTCGTAAAATTTAAGTTCATCTTTGCTTCAGTTGCCCCTGTAGCAATAGGTATAATACTGTCATGTTGAAAAAATGTGATGGTCTGGTTAATTTTCAGAGCCACAAACTTGCTGGTAGCAGCATTGTCATTAACTTTTGATTGTATTGGACATAATGTAGCTGGTCGATGTCAAGAAGTACCCTTTTTTTAATACCAAACAGATTGGCTGCCTATTTGTTGAATGAATGTTGTTTCTGGTTTGCGCAATGCATCTATTCGATTGAAAATGAACACAAGCTCTAGCGCCTTTCTTTTTTTGTCAGAATTTGAAGTCAAATGAAATGACAGAGCAGCATCGGAAGAGGACGGGCGAGTGAGAAGCCCCGTTGAATGTTCAGGAATTTGGTACATGTATAATTGACTAGAGAGTACAAGTTGATATCTCATTTTGCGGACTTAGGACCCTTTGAATGTTTATATTTTGTGGTTGAACATGGCATGGCAGCCATGCATGCTCTTGGCGCCTCTCACTACGCTATAATTTAGTTTTTTCTCTTTTTTTTAGGGAAAGCCATAATTGTGATTTTATATTTCTTGCATAAATATTGATACGTCGTTTGTTGAAACATCTACTAGTAAACCCGAAGGCTCCGATTTTCAAACAATGGTTCGAGAGATGCTACAAGTTAGTTTAATGACTCTTCTTTTCTTGTTCTTCTTAAATCTGTAACGTGCCCTCTAAATAAATGGATATGTTGTAGTTATGTCACTTAATAATAATAATAATAATAATAATAATAATCGGCTTCTTTTTCAAATACAAAAATAAAAAGGCAGAAGCTTTTTGGTTATTAATCCTATTCATCGATCCGTCGCATGCAAGGCAAGCCAGAAACTTGTTGGATATTGGTCCTATTCATCAATCTGTCGCATACGAGGTTACTGGCCGCCTGCCTCCGGCCACATCTGTAATAATTTCATTTGTTGGAAACGAAACAAACAAGATGGATCATTATGTCATTAAAGGAAACGAAACGTCCTAGGGATATGCCCACCGGCCATCTAGGCTTGCGCCACCTCATCGATCCGTGGCCTCGTTGCACCATGACTTGTACCATGTGTATATATAGTAGAAGGAGTCATTCGTCCGCGTGCGGGATGCGCGTGCCACTTGGCTTTTAAGCGCGCGAGGTCATGCCAATCTGAGGCTGCACCTGCATCCATGCCCACAAACCTGCGAGTTACACTTGCACTAGCTAACTGTCGAAGCGGGCGCGGTCGGTCAGGGAGGGTAGGCGGCAGAGGATGTCGCCGGCCATCTTCGGCAGGAGGTCCGACCAGTCCGGCTCGGGCATCCTCTCAAACGACATTATCTATATAATATATAGAAATGAAAGCGATCAAGCCTCTGCCGACGACTAACTTTTTTTGTCCCTAATCGGCCACAACGAGGCATAACAAGTATAGATTGGAAGTTTTCTCGAAAACAAAAACAACAAGGCACTTTGAAGACAAGCATCATCGTTGTCGTCATCACACACCACCCTTGATCTAGTGACCGACTTCAACTTCACCGTAGGTGACCACTCGCGAAGTGATCACCGCAATGTGGCGCGAGGCCCACTTTAGCCCATGCCAATAGTTGCCTACACGCGAGCTAACGACTCGGCAGTCTTGATTTGAATAGTAAGCTTCCTAGGGAGTGTATGCAGTATCCGGTCGACCAGTACCCCCGGAACATGACCACCCGTCTCTTGGACGACACCATCACAACGTCGACTTCACATGTACGAATGGAAAATGAACGCAAAGACCTCCCGAACACGTTAGAATACGGACTACCACCTCCTTGCCGTGGGCATCCCTATGATCATGATTTTATGAGATTTTGCAAGTCCATGCATAAAATATAGCATGTACAGAGTACCTGGGCGTTATCACTTAAATTTCTAGAATTTTCATCATAAAAAAACTACGTCGAACTACACGAGGGCACCTACACTCTCTCATGAGCAAAAAAAAGATGTGTTTTCTTCGGAGTGAAACATCACCATCTCCATGGTCCTCGATACTTCGATAGGGACCGGCCAATGGCCATTACCTATCTCTTATACTAGTAGTAGTTAACTAAAGGCAAGAGAAGACACTCGGATTAAAGCGTAAAACATGGCAAAAACGGGGAGGCGAGCCGGGGGTTAAAAGTTCGGAGACCACGGCCGGACGTTCGTCAGTTAACGAGCTTCACACTAGCTAGTTAGTTTTATTTGCTTTACTTACTGGGAAATTGAAACTAAGCAGCTCAACTACGCTTGTACGTACAAACTAGAGAAACAGATGGACTAAAACGGCCTTCTTTGATTCTTACCTTTGCTCGTAAAGAACGAACAGACTTGTTTTGAGCTTTGGGTTCTGATGTATCTCACAAAAAATCCAGAGTTATATTTCCTTCATGTATGCATTTATGTTACGTTTACGCGATGTGCACCGGATCTTTTTTGCCCCTAAGTAAATCATTTGTAAGTTATAAATGAAAG
>NW_021248603.1:0-1317 GCF_002162155.2 Triticum dicoccoides | reverse complement strand
CGCACCGCACTGCGCCAGCGCACCCCCTTTAGTACCGGGTCGTGGCACCAACCTATACTAAAGGGGGGGGCCTTTAGTACCGGTTGGAGCCACCACCCGGTACTAAAGGGGGTGCGCTTCCCGCCGCTTGGCCTGGCCAAAACAGACCTTTAGTACCGGTTGGTGGCTCCAACCGGTACTAAAGGTCCATCCTATATGTACAACATTTAATAAAATTCAGTTTCCCTCTGTTTCTTCCCTCTGTTTCCTCCCTGAAGATATATTAAAGGTCCATCCTAATATTAGCTTGCACTCATTGACTAAAGGTTTAACCACCTGAATTTCAGGTTGTTGTCGAGGAAATGAATATCTTGACAACAGTCTTTCTTCGATACGACAACCTGAAGATATATTATAACAACAACATACTGGCCACCATACCAATTATGAATTTTTACAGGAGTCCAGATATGGGAGAAGGAATTGACTTCTATATTCATGTTGAAACACCGGTAGGGAAACTAGCACTCATGAAGGAAAGAATACTACGGTACGTAGTAGTGCCTTTATCCCATGGTTTGATCAAATTTTATTTGTTAACAACTGAACTATGCACATGTTGACAATTAACGTTAAATATAATGTTGGAAGTTTCCCTGTGTTGCTTGTGTAATTTAGCAGATCTAACTAACCAATTTTTAAACTTGTGACTCCGGTTACATCAACAACAAGAAAGAGCATTGGTACCCAGGGGCGATGGTTGTCCTAGGGATGTGGATGAGACCAACAAGCTGAAAGTATCCATATGGCTCTGTCACACGCTCAACTTCCAGGACATGGGGATGAGGTACGTGAGGAGGGAGCTGGTGCTCCAGGAGATGATCAAAGTTCTCAAGGACCTTGACATTGAGTATCGGATGCTACCACTGGACGTGAATGTGCGGAATGCGCCTCCTATTGAATCCACAAGGATGCCAACAACATGGAATTATTCCTGAAGCACTGAACATTCATGGGGCATTTCCTATCCGGTTCGAGCGGTGAGAGCTACAAGAGCCTTTTCTAGCAACTGGCTAGTAGAACATGACATGAGATGTTAGCGTGCCTAAGGCAGATCACTTGGTTTGGTCTGTAATTAGTGTGTTGTTTAGTATGTAAGCTTTGGAACACAATAATTGATCAATTTCAAATATTTTCCAAGCATGTATAGAACACGCACACGTGTGTGTATGTATGCCATTGTGTGCTTCCATTCAAGGTGGGACTCAGGTTTGGTCGGGTTGGCACGATGTGAGCCCGATGTGCCTCGGGCTGTAGCGATGCCATATCATCCTGGCC
>NW_021248602.1:0-1128 GCF_002162155.2 Triticum dicoccoides | reverse complement strand
GGAGACCGAAAGGTCGAGCATGAGTCGTATAGTAGATACGATCAACATGAAGATGTTCACCGATGATGACTAGTCCGTCTCACGTGATGATCGGACACGGCCTAGTTGACTCGGATCATGTGATCACTTAGATGACCAGAGGGATGTCTATCTAAGTGGGAGTTCATAAGATGAACTTAATTATCCTGAACATAGTCAAAAGGATTTTGCAAATTATGTCGTAGCTCGCGCTTTAGTTCCACTGTTTAGATATGTTCCTAGAGAAAATATAGTTGAAAGTTGAAAGTAGCGATTATGCGGACAGTAGAAAGCTTATGTCCTTAATGCACCGCTCAGTGTGCTGAACCCCAAACATTGTCTGTGGATGTTGCGAACGTCTGACATACACTTTTTGATAACTACGTGATAGTTCAGTTAAACGGTTTAGAGTTGAGGCACCAAAGATGTTTTTGAAACATCATGAAACATATGAGATGTTTTGAGGGCTGCAATAGGGATTTCAGGCTTGTGCCCACGTCAAGAGGTATGAGATCTCCGACGATTTTCTTAGCCTGCAAACTAAGGAGAGAAGCTCAATTGTTGAGCTTGTGCTCAGATTGTCTGAGTGCAACAATCACTTGAATCAAGTGGGAGTTGATCTTCCAGATGAGATAGTGATGTTTCTCCAAAGTCATTGCCACCAAGCTGCTAGAGCTTCATGATGAACTATAACATATCAGGGATAGATATGATGATCCTTGAGGTATTCGCGATGTTTTGACACCGCGAAAGTAGAAATCAAGAAGGAGCATCAATTGTTGATGGTTGGTGAAACCACTAGTTTCAAGAAGGGCAAGGGCAAGAAGGGATACTTCATGAAACGGCAAATCAGCTGCTGCTCCAGTGAAGAAACCCAAGGTTAAACCCAAACCCGAGACTAAGTGCTTCTGTAATAAGGGGAACAGCCACTGGAGCAGAACCACCCTAGATACTTGGTAGATGAGAAGGCTGGCAAGGTCGATAGAAGTATATTGGATATACATTATGTTAATGTGTACTTTACTAGTACTCCTAGTAGCACCAGGGTATAAGATACCGGTTCGGTTGCTAAGTGTTAGTAACTCGAAATAAAAGAGCTACGGAATAAAC
>NW_021248601.1:0-984 GCF_002162155.2 Triticum dicoccoides | reverse complement strand
CAAGTGAGGAATAAAAAAGGAGAAAGGCCATAAAAAGAGAAGTCCCAAAAAAGAGAAAGGCCATAAAAAAGAAAAGGCCCAAAAAATGAGAGAAAAAGAGAGAAGGGAGAATGCTACTATCCTTTTCCACACTTGTGATTCAAAGTAGCACCATGATCTTTATGATAGAGAGTCTCGTGTTTTGTCACTTTCATATACTAGTGGGAATTTTTCATTATAGAACTTGGCTTGTATATTCCAACAATGGGCCTCCTCAAGTGCCCTAGGTCTTCGTGAGCAAGCAAGTTGGATGCACGCCCACTTAGTTTTTTTGTTGAGCTTTCATACATTTATAGCTCTAGTGCATCCATTGCATGGAAATCCCTACTCCTTGCATTAACATCAATCGGTGGGCATCTCCATAGCCCGTTGATTAGCCTCGTTGATGTGAGACTTTCTCCTTTTTTGTCTTCTCCACATAACCCCCTCATTATATTCTATTCCACGCATAGTGCTATGTCCATGGATCGCGCTCATATATTGCGTGAAAGTTTATAGGTTTGAGATTACTAAAGTGTGAAACAATTGCTTGGCTTGTCATCGGGATTGTGCATGATGAGAGCATTCTTGTGTGACGAAAATGAAACATGACTAAACTATATGATTTTGTAGGGATGAACTTTCTTTGGCCATTTATTTTGAGAAGACATAATTGCTTAGTTAGTATGCTTGAAGTATTATCATTTTTATGTCAATATGAACTTTTGTCTTGAATCGTTCGGATATGAATATTCATACCACAATTAAGAAGAATTACATTGGAATTATGCCAAGTAGCACTCCGCATCAAAAATCCTGTTTTTATCATTTACCTACTCGAGGACGAGCAGGAATTAAGCTTGGGGATGCTTGATACGTCTCCAACGTATCTATAATTTTGATTGCTCCATGCTATGTTATCTATTGTTTTGGGCAATATTGGGCTTTATTATCCACTTTTATATT
>NW_021248600.1:0-410 GCF_002162155.2 Triticum dicoccoides | reverse complement strand
CGATATAAAGAGAGAGGCATAACACTAACACCGGCTCCAAGGTCACATAAAGCAGTTTTAACATAGTTTCTTTTAATGGAGCATGGTATAGTTGGTACTCCTGGATCTCCAAGTTTTTTTGGTATTCCACCCTTAAAAGTGTAATAAACAAGCATGGTGAAAATTTCAGCTTCTGGTATCTTTCTTTTATTAGTAACAATATCCTTCATGTATTTAGCATAAGGGTTCATTTTAAGCATATCAGTCAAACGCATACGCAAAAAGATAGGTCTAATCATTTCAGCAAAGCGCTCAAAATCCTCATCATCCTTTTTCTTTGATGGTTTAGGAGGAAAAGGCATGGGTTTCTGAACCCATGGTTCTCTTTCCTTACCGTGCTTCCTAGCAACGAAGTCTCTCTTATCATAACA
>NW_021248599.1:0-395 GCF_002162155.2 Triticum dicoccoides | reverse complement strand
AAAAAAATCTGAAAATATTTTTGAAATAAGCTTGACCTTCCATTGTGCTTGTCAGAAAAATTCCACAAAAGGAAAACTAGCCTTTGACTTCTTTTAAAAAAAGACAATTTTTTTGGCCAAAGTAGTGTGAATAGTGACCTATAATAGCAATAAATTTAGTCCTTTTTGCTCTGAAGTCAATGTTGGTTTTTTGTTCGTAAAAATTTATATACTAGTGCAAAAGTAAGTCGAGTTTATTCCAAAAATACTTTTGAACTATTTTGACTTTTTTATTTAATTATTAAAAAAATCGCATATAGGGTGTATCTACAACCACGAACCAAAGTGTATTTCCCCATCACCACATGCAAACATGCATGTGAATATGTTTCCATTCTATTATTCTACTTATATTG
>NW_021248598.1:0-386 GCF_002162155.2 Triticum dicoccoides | reverse complement strand
ATGCCATGTTCTTACTTGTCATGTTCAGGTTTTGTATCATGTTGTTTTGCTGCTCCGAAGAGGGCTTCGTGATCTGAAATTTCAGGCTAGTGTTAATTTCACTAAGTCTGGAATCTGTTTTGCATATTCATTTTTTCCATGCTTGTTTGAACCTCTTAATGGATGAATTTGCCTATGGCTCAGTGCTAGTGTTTTGTTAACCATCTTGTGTACATCACTGCCATGTATTTTTTTTTCATGTTGGGTGGCTGTAGCATGTTCATTTCGTTGCATTTAGGAGCCTACTTGCTGTATATCGCAGATCGGTTCGTTTCGTAAAACGCTCGCCATTTCCAAACCGTAGCTCCGATTCCTATGATCTTTATATCGTTTTCAGGTGATTTCTT
>NW_021248597.1:0-475 GCF_002162155.2 Triticum dicoccoides | reverse complement strand
TCGGATTCGACTGGCGGGGGCGCAGGAGGTTCGGAGTCCGGTAGGGAGTCCGGCACCTCGGAGTCATGAGCTATATGCGTGATAGCGTCATTGTTCAGCTCCATCGCCGTGGAAATTGCAGCTCCCGAGGCGGTGTCCAGCCGCCCGTCCTCGATCTACGCGATCGGCTCCGGACTACAGGTCAGAGCGGATTCATGTGCAGCCTCCAAGGCGCTGTCCGGCGGCAGAGTTAGGTCGTGCCCATCATGACAGTGCGGCGCACTTAGATGCGGCTCGAACCCGTCGAGGATCAAGTCCCCGCGGATATCGGCCGTGAAGTTTAGGCTTCCAGACCTGACCTGACGGCCAGGGGCGTAGCTTTCGATCTGCTCCAGATGGCCAAGTGAGTTGGCCCGCAGTGCGAAGCCGCCGAATACGAAGATCTGTCCGGGGAGAAAAGTCTCACCCAGGACCGCGTCATTGTTGATTGAAGAGG
>NW_021248596.1:0-428 GCF_002162155.2 Triticum dicoccoides | reverse complement strand
TTTTTTTGTTTTTTTTGTTTTTTTGGTGGGCTTCTTTGGCCTCTTTTTTGTGTGCTTCTTTGGCCTCTTTTATTTTTCATAAAGTCTGAAGTCTCATCCCGACTTGTGGGGGAATCATAGCTTCCATCATCCTTTCGTCACATGGGACAATGCTCTAATAATGGAAATCATCACACTTCTATTTATTTACAACTCAAGAATTACAACTCAATACTTAGAACAAAATATGACTCTATGTGAATGCCTCCGACGGTGTACCGGGATATGCAATGAATCAAGAGCGACATGTATGAAAGAATTATAATGGTGGCTTTGCCACAAATACGATGTCAACTACATGATCATGCAAAAGCAATATGACAATGATGGAGCGTGTCATAACAAACAGAACGGTGAAAGTTGCATGGAAATATATCTCGGAATGGCTA
>NW_021248595.1:0-971 GCF_002162155.2 Triticum dicoccoides | reverse complement strand
CTATGTTTTGTCAGTGATGGGCCTAGTTGTCATTGCATGAAGCTGCATGACATTACACTATATACCACACTGGGAGATCTTAGACATGACATCCCATACAATGGACAGAGATGCCACATCTTTGATATCATCTCTTATAGCTAAGAAAAGAGGGGGGAGGGGGGGGGGGTCTTTCTCTTCCAACTCAACAATTATTTGACATTGCTAATATATCACCTTATTTTCCCTAACTATCTTTTGGCTATATAGGTCAAAACTGACTTGTTTTCGGCACACATAGTTCCTATTGTCTTGTTATGGAACAAGGCATAAGCAGATACCAAAATTCAGGGTCGATACATGGGCAGGAAACACTACGGCAGTGAAGTAACTTTGGGGAACCGTAAAGTCAAGATTTTAATACCATGTTCGGAAACCAAGTAACTTTAGGCCAAAATCTACATCAAAGCAGCCACAATGAAAACAAAATCCATGAATAAATTGAAGCACGTAACCCATAGACTTGACATTATTTTTTAGTGTATATGGTATTTGGACCATTCTTTGAAATCTTACATTAAGTGACTGAGTTTTCTTAGGCGTGATTTTCAAGCATAAATTTATTACTCCTTCTGATCCATATTAATTGTCGCTCAGGGAGTACTCAAAAGATTGATGAACAACTTCATTGGCAATAATCTTGAGGGTTTAGCAATATCCATCTTATCCTTAGAATATTAGACAAGTCACATTAGCTAAACGTCAGTCGATTGAATTTCAAATTTGGGGTCAATCGATTTTAAGATTTTGCCGGAGTGAGCCAGAGGGAAGGAAGGAGAAGGAAGGGGCTCGCCGGAGGGCTACCCCATTATCTATCTTAGGGTTTAGGATGGGGGCAGTGGTGGACGACGGTTGTGGGGCTTCGCCGAAGAAAAAAAAAACTAGATGCGCGCGGGGCTAGAGGGATGGCCGGGGGCGGCGGCAAGACCGGC
>NW_021248594.1:0-1186 GCF_002162155.2 Triticum dicoccoides | reverse complement strand
AAGTTCTCCCAGTCAATCTCGTCGGCTTGTAATCCTGGCATGGTTAGCAGCAATAGAAACACACAAGAATATGATCCTACAGACTACTAAGAAGTGGTGGTGGTGTATCACAAATCCGTCAAGCAAATCTCAAATTCTTACCAGTTCTTACCCAGCAGCAGGCGGTGATCAGCAACCGTTGTAGTCAAAAACTCTCAAAGCTTGGATAGAGCGATTACCAGGGAGAGTCAAACACACGACGTAGATGTATGTGGAGCTGGGAAGGCTTATAGTATGGTAGCAAAAAGGGTCAGCAATAATCAATTCAGAGATGCAAAGTTGAATAAACGCTCAACGACGGTACTGTGATGGTCCTAGGCTAGACTATGCTAGAGACGCGAGCCTAGAACACCAACAAAATCACGGCGCGGCTCGTAAACAAGGGAAAAGCACACTCTGATTTTTTTTTCGCTCTTTTTTTTTGCGCTCTTTTTTTTGCGCTGCTTTTTTTTTGCGAAAAATCACTATAATGGCGAGTGTCTCAAAACTCTTCCTAGGTCAAACTGACAGGATGGGCACGAAAAAAAATTTCGACCAAATTTTTTTTTGACTGCCCGGACCCAAAAACTGGAAACGGGTCAAAAAAAAACTTCCTATAATGGCACTTGTCTCAAAACACTCAGAAACACCTAAAAATAGGATAGCCAGAATTTTTTTCGAAAAATGCGTTTTCGAAAAATTTTGGGCCTAAACGGAGCGTGGTTTCCCGACTCTTTTTTTTTCGAAACCTACTCCGGCAAGGAAACACGAATCGGAAACTAGATGGATCTCGAAAACAAACCTAATAAGCAAGGAACTCGGATTGGTGGTGGATATATGGTGGTGGTATATGGCAGCGGTGGTGGTAGCGGTGGTAGTATATGGATATGGATCGGTGGTGGTATATGGACACGGATTGGTGGTGGTATATGGATACGGATTCGGAGCGGTGGTGGTAGATGGCAGGGGCGATGATGATGGTGCGGCGGCGGCGTGACAACTTATGACCAGAACTCGAAACTCTAAAAGACTAGACTCTAAGACCAGCAACTAGACACGACGATGCAACCGCAAATTCAACAAAGCAAAACCCTAAAAAGATTATGCAAAGGCTCAGATTGGTTCGGATATGATGAACTAACCCTAATTTTTTTGTGGCTTTTTCGTG
>NW_021248593.1:0-410 GCF_002162155.2 Triticum dicoccoides | reverse complement strand
GAACAATAGCAGCTTGGACCGATGGAAGATGACGAAAAAAGCAGAGGCCTACAGGAGGCAAAATGCAGCAGTCAGGGAGCGGGTAAATCCAAAACATAGCAAATAATGGTGATGGAGACACGTCAGCCAAATGGTTCCATGGCAAGTCAACCCAAAGTGCGGCAACAACAAAGAACCAGCGGAGCTGCAGCAGAGAAGAGAGGCAAAAATGAAAGCAAGAAGAAACCCAAATCATTGCAAAGAAAACGGGGTACTAAAAGCCTAGTCTGTTCAGAAAAGCTTTCTGGGTGTGTACGACATGTATATATTTAATAAAGTGTATATGCACATAAGCATGACTACCAACAACCAACAACATATGAGGATTTGACAAATGTGGGATACCATAGCCATTTTTAAAATTTGCATAT
>NW_021248592.1:0-1175 GCF_002162155.2 Triticum dicoccoides | reverse complement strand
ATAGTGTGGATATTTATATTGCCCAAAATTTTAGAGTTTAATTAGCGATTTCTTCTGATGGTTCACATAAATACACTAGCAATATTGAGCCCGCGTTTATTTACCTACATAACCATTGTTTAGAAGCACTATATCAAAATTTGATATCTACTATCCTATAGTTTAAGATGCAAAAAAAGGTATAATAAGTGGAAGCTTCCATAATTTACACGAGCGGTGAGTTAGGCCTACAGGATGTATCACACGTTCCACATGTGTACTTAGGCGACGTCTGTGTTGCTTCTTCAAAACGTCATACGAACAGACCGCCATCCTCTTTATCGAACTTCTAACCTCCGCACAAATTATTGTTACAGATTTCATGAGCTAATATTTGAGAAACCAAGGTAAGTAGAGCAGAGACACGTGGTCCAAATGTTACATTGTATTGTACTCCCTTCGTTCCGAATTACTTATCGCACGTATGGATGTATCTAGATGTATTTTAGTTTTAGATACATCCATTTCAGCGACACGAGTAATTTGAAACGGAGGGAGTATATACTAGTGCCTTCTTAAGCCATGTGTGATCCACACGACGACATGCATGCATTGGTTTCCAAACGGAGTGTGATGTTTGACGGCTCCACAATGAAACAAATATTACGAAACTAGCACTACTAGGGAAAACCTTATACACAGCAGTTTAGCAGTAGCGCTGGACGAAACATGGCGCTACTGCTAGTTAGTAGTAGCGGTTTTCACAAAACCGCGCTACTGCTACTAGTAGTAGCGCGTTCGGTTAAAGCGCGCTACTGCTAAACTTGCACTAGGCGCAGATGGCTAGCCCCACTTAGCAGTAGCGCGTATGCCTGACCAGCGCTACTACTACGTCCCTTAGCAGTAGCGCGTATCTCTGAGACGCGCTACTACTTACTTACCTTATTTCGAGCAGTTCACTGCACCCTCTCTCACTCACTCTCCCTCTCACTCGCTCTATCGCCCGCGCCGAACCCGTCGTCCGCCGCCGCCGCGCTGCTCCTCACCGAGGTACTCCCTCCTCCCCCTCCTCCTCCGGCCGCCCCCCTTCAACCGCCCCTTCCTCCTCCTCCTCCGGCCGCCCCCTCCCTCCCCCTCCTCCGGCCGCCCCTCCCTCCTCCTCCTCCGGCCATCCCCTCCCTCTCCACCCCCCGCCC
>NW_021248591.1:0-535 GCF_002162155.2 Triticum dicoccoides | reverse complement strand
CGGCTCTACCCAAACAAGGCAAACAAGCAAACGGAACACAATCAACCACGTGCAAGGCTCAAACAATATGATGCAAAGAGGGTATGCTATGCGGGATGCGATGTGGGATGCATATGCAAGATTGACAAGGAATGCATGATCCTGGCCTCAACTTGGAAATCCAAGTGTACCACTGGAAATATGAGATGAAATCACTTGAAAACGATATAAAGAACGCCGGAATCGGAGTTACGATTTGGAAATGGCAAGCAATTCAAATATGACCACGTTCTGCAATTTACAGCAAGTAGTCATCTAAAAGCAAAGAGATGAACAAGCTACAACACTCAAATATGACAACAAAATACATGGCAGGGATGCATTCAAGATTCTTAACAAAAGTGTAGCACTGAGCTACGGCCAATTCATCCATTAACATGTTCAAACAAGCATGGCAAAATGCATATGACAAACAGATTTCAGACTTAGTGAAATTAACACTTGTCTGGAATCTCAAATCAGGTAGCACTCTTCGGAGCAACAAAACTATATGCTA
>NW_021248590.1:0-1241 GCF_002162155.2 Triticum dicoccoides | reverse complement strand
TTGAGCAACAAATGAAGCCTAATAATAAACCATCTAGTGTTGCTTCTGAAATTAAATTGAAAAGTGCATGTTTATTTGCCACCAAATCTGATATTGATGAGCTAGATTTCAGCAAATCTGTTTGCTATGCTTTTGTGTGCAAAGAGGCATTATTTTCATTCGAGGACGTGCCTTCCTCTTTGCCTCCTGCTGTCACTAACATTTTGCAGGAGTTCGCTGACGTCTTTCCACAAGACGTGCCACCGGGATTACCGCCTATTCGAGGGATTGAGCATCAAATTGACTTAATTCCCGGTGCTTCACTGCCAAACCGTGCACCATACCGTACCAATCCAGAGGAGACGAAGGAGATTATGCGTCAAGTACAAGAGCTTGTCAACAAAGGTTATATACGCGAATCCCTTAGTCCTTGTGCTGTTCCTATTATTCTAGTGCCGAAAAAGGATGGTACATCACGTATGTGTGTTGATTGTAGAGGCATTAATAATATTACTATTCGTTATCGTCATCCTATTCCTAGGCTAGATGATATGCTTGATGAATTGAGTGGCTCTACAATATTCTCCAAAGTTGATTTGCGTAGTGGATACCATCAAATTCGTATAAAATTGGGAGATGAATGGAAAACAGCATTTAAAACTAAGTTTGGATTATATGAGTGGTTAGTCATGCCTTTTGGGTTAACTAATGCGCCTAGTACTTTCATGAGATTAATGAACGAAGTTTTACGTGCTTTCATTGGACGATTTGTGGTAGTCTATTTTGATGATATACTGATTTATAGCAGATCTTTGGAAGAACATTTGGAACATTTACGTGCTGTTTTTATTGCTCTACGTGATGCACGTTTGTTTGGTAACCTTGGGAAGTGCACCTTTTGCACCGACCGAGTATCTTTTCTTGGCTATGTTGTTACTCCACAGGGAATTAAAGTTGACAAAGCCAAGATTGAAGCTATTGAGAGTTGGCCGCAGCCCAAAACGGTCACACAAGTGAGGAGTTTTCTTGGCCTCGCTGGATTCTATAGGCGTTTTGTGAGAGATTTCAGCACCATTGCTGCACCTCTCAACGAGCTTACAAAGAAGGATGTGCCTTTTGTTTGGGGTACCGCACAGGAAGAAGCCTTCACGGTATTGAAAGATAAGTTGACACATGCTCCTTTACTCCAACTTCCTGATTTTAATAAGACTTTTGAGCTTGAATGTGATGCTAGTGGAATTGGATTAGGAGGTGTGTTATTA
>NW_021248589.1:0-1643 GCF_002162155.2 Triticum dicoccoides | reverse complement strand
CTGAGCACAAGCTCAACGATTGAGCTTTTCTCCGTTAGTTTGCAGGCTAAGAAAATCGTCGGAGGTCTTATACCTCTTGATGTGGGCACGAGCCTGAAATCCCAATTTCAGCCCTCGAAACATCTCATATGTTCCGCGACGTTTCGAAAACGTCTTTGGTGCCTCAACTCTAAACCGTTTAACTGAACTATCACGCAGTTATCAAAACGTGTATGTCCGATGTTCGCAACATCCATAGACGACGATTGGGGTTTAGCACACTAAGCGGTGCATTAAGGACATAAGCTTTCTACTGTCCGCATAATTGCTACTTTCAACTTTCAACTATATTTTTTCTAGGAACATATCTAAAATAGTAGAACTAAAGCGCGAGCTACGACATAATTTGCAAAAAATCTTTTGACTATGTTCAGGATAATTAAGTTCATCTTATGAACTCCCACTTAGATAGACATCCCTCTGGTCATCTAAGTGATTACATGATCCAAGTCAACTAGGCCGTGTCCGATCATCACGTGAGACGGACTAGTCATCATCGGTGAACATCTTCATGTTGATCGTATCTACTATACGACTCATGCTCGACCTTTCGGTCTCCGTGTTCCGAGGCCATGTCTGTACATGCTAGGCTCGTCAAGTTAACCCTAAGTGTTTTCGCGTGTGTAAATCTGTCTTACACCCGTTGTATGTGAACGTAAGAATCCATCACACCCGATCATCACGTGGTGCTTAGAAGCGACGAACTGTAGCAACGGTGCACAGTTAGGGGAGAACACTTCTTGAAATTGTTGTAAGGGATCATCTTATTTACTACCGTCGTTCTAAGTAAACAAGATGCATAAACATGATAAACATCACATGCAATCAAATAGTGACATGATATGGCCAATATCATTTTGCTCCTTTTGATCTCCATCTTCGGGGCTCCATGATCATCATCGTCACCGGCAATGACACCATGATCTCCATCATCATGATCTCCATCATCGTGTCTTCATGAAGTTGTCTCGCCAACTATTACTTCTACTACTATGGCTACCGGTTAGCAATAAAGTAAAGTAATTACATGGCGTTATTCAATGACACGCAGGTCATACAATAAATAAAGACAACTCCTATGGCTCCTGCCGGTTGTCATACTCATCGACATGCAAGTCGTGAATCCTATTACAAGAACATGATCAATCTCATACATCACATATCATTCATCGCATTCTTCTTGGCCATATCACATCACATAGCATACCCTGCAAAAACAAGTTAGACGTCCTCTAATTGTTGTTTGCATGTTTTACGTGGCTGCTATGGGTTTCTAGCAAGAACGTTTCTTACCTACGCAAAACCACAACGTGATATGTCAATTGCTATTTACCCTTCATAAGGACCCTTTTCATCGAATCCGTTCCGACTAAAGTGGGAGAGACTGGCACCCGCTAGCCACCTTATGCACCAAGTGCATGTTAATCGGTGGAACCTGTCTCACGTAAGAGTACGTGTAAGGTCGGTCCGGGCCGCTTCATCCCACGATGCCGCCGAATCAAGATAAGACTAGTAACGGTAAGCATATTGAACAAAATCAACGCCCACAACTACTTTGTGTTCTACTCGTGCAAAGAATCTACGCAATAGACCTAGCTCTGATA
>NW_021248588.1:0-411 GCF_002162155.2 Triticum dicoccoides | reverse complement strand
AAAGGATCTCTGGCCGAGGTTTATAACACTACAACTACTTTGCCTTATGCTACTCTACTCCCTCCTGTTTGCTGCAAGATGGTGGTTTCCAGAAGATGCTAGTCTTCGAAAGGACTAGGCCTTCTCTCTATTCTGGCATTTCTGCAGCCCAGTCCACATATACAGCCTTCCTTTGATAATGTTACATATGTAGTGTAGATCCTTGTTTGCGAGTACTTTGGATGAGTACTCACGGTTGCTTTGCTCCCTCTTTTTCCCCTTTCCATTCTTCTCGGATGAAGCAACCAGATGACGGAGTCCAGGAGCCAGATGACACCTTTGACGACTGCTGCTACCCCGAGGGTGCCTACTACCACGTGACGGACGCCGTCGACCAGGAGTAGTTAGGAGGCTCCCAGGCAGGAGGCCTTG
>NW_021248587.1:0-2205 GCF_002162155.2 Triticum dicoccoides | reverse complement strand
TGCCCATTAACAACATTGAAAAGTACCGTGGATCTAGAGCTCTCCATGAAGATATTGTAAATTGGCTTAATTTTAAAGTATGCCATTAATCATCGCAATACAACAAACTTACAAGGACATAACGACCATCTCATAGAAGACATCAGTTAATCAACACAAGTAGCCACTTTTGTAGAAGAACAACCTAAATCTAGAACTCACATATAACTTACCATAAACACAATTCTTTTTGGTGGATGGCATGCATGAGCTTTGGTAAATAACTAATCTAAGAATAGTAATGGTGACAAGATATATTGTCATTAGTTAAAACAACATGTATATGGCTAAGAACATAAAAAAGAAACACCTAATCTCGGACTTTCACATGTCATAATTTTAATGATCAAGTATTAATTTTTATGATGCAACATGACCTTCATATTCAACATAACACCAAGCTTGGAGAGATAATGTTTAGACTAGATGCACATCGTACTTAAGAAGACATACACCCATGGTGCCAACATATAAAAGCACTTCAAATATTAAACTCACATCACACTTATTATAAACCTGGCTTAGACTGGATGGCATAATATCATGCACTACTAGAGAGTGGCCTGTGTAATCGACACTCCATCCATGACGAACTGGTAGGTAACACATCGTCAACCCGTCTTAATACTCATCAAATGCAGGTTTGCTATCACTAACGGGTGATTTTGCGGCGCTCAATGACTGGTAGAAATCACTAATTGTTTTGCGGTTGCCACTTTCAAAATACAAAGAATCCACCAGAACTAGATTTTCATTATTACAAAAAGAGAGGGGAAATCATAATTATAGTTTTTCTTGATTAACCTATTAATTCAGTGCAAAGTGGCAGTTGTTGTTTTTTTGGATTTTCAGAAGAAAAAAATCAACTTTTTAGGGACCAAAAAACTAAAAAAAATACTAAGTTTCATGAAGAAAGGAAGTCGGAGGGACCTAGAACCACCCCCCCTCCTAGGCCACATGCCATAGGTCGGCACGAGCCTCCAAGGGGGAGCATGGCCGCCATAGAGGTTGCCTCCATCGCATCTTTCTTCCGCTGCCTTTATATACTCCCAAAAACCTTATAAATATTAACAGATGATTTTTGCGCCGCCCACCTCTCTGCTCCGGGGAGATCCAACCTGGAGGCTTTTTCAGGTACTCTACCAAGGGGGAATTAATCGCAACGATCATTTACATGAACATTGCTGCCACTGTGTTCATGTGTGAGCAGTCCTTTTGGTACTATGGGAACATAAAGTTTTTTCCTTTATAATATGGCATCAGCACACGTCCTAATAAGATGGCATCAACCCACATCCTAATAAGTTAGACGGAACACTTTTTTCTTATAATGGCAATGGTGGGTAACTATTTCACTTAAAACTAATCTAATGGTTATAAAATATTAGCCTATTAAATAGATAGTCGGATGTTTTTTTTTATTTTTGAGAGATCTTCTAGCATTTATATCTTTTCTCTGATGAGCCCGTCAATTTCTTTTAATATATAATAGATAGACAATTAGTTGTTTTTATTTTTGAGTTATTTTCTAGCATTTTTATGTTTTTCTGGTGAGCCTGTCAATTCTTTTAATACATAATAGATTAGGCTGTTTTGGATCCTTCTAGAGAAAGCCTTACACAAATTATTTTATGGGCCATAAAAAACTAGAGCCCAAGATATACATGTGTAACCAATAAAAACACATCTTGAGTGGGAACTGGGCTTACCATGGAAGCAGGTCGATGCTCCGAGTAACATATGTGTTATGCCATGACTTACCAAATGTCCTAGTATTTTCTAGTTGCTCTTAGTATATCTTTCCTAGTTGGTATCTCAATTTCTAAGTTAAGCCCCAAAGCAAGGTCCATGTTATACTTGGATATTATGGATTAAAGGACGACCACTTCTAGATTAGGTAGTTCCTAGTACAGGATATGGATGTAATCAATATGATCACTGATACATTAGGATGTAATCAGTGTGATCAACAAAAGGATTTGGATGCAATTAACAACCAAATAAATTTGACCACAATTATTTTGTATATTATAGTAAAACTTAGTTGGGTTTAACTCCCATTAATACTTCTAGATAAGGATACGAATGTGGTCAAATGGAAATCATTTAATATTTCTATTTTTAGAAGTGTTAATAGTTCTATATATGGATGTGAATACTTACATC
>NW_021248586.1:0-1019 GCF_002162155.2 Triticum dicoccoides | reverse complement strand
TAGTAGGCATCCTTCTGACCGCCAGGCGGCTGCTTGACGCAGCAGAACGTCGTATTGTGGGCGAACACGTGCTTGCCGTACTTACGAACTGCCCTGGTGAAGGTGCCTCCAGATTTGGCGTAGCCGGGGAGAACATCATCAAGAACTTTCTTGATATTTGTGTAGTCTATCTTGGAGTTACGGTTCGGGTTGAAATACGTGGCCATGGAATATTTTGGGCTTAAGAGGATGAGTGTGCAATGTGTGTCACTGCACAGAACACGGAATGTTAGAAAAAAAGAACGATCAAAATCTAAGAAATCATATGTTATGGGGCGGTTAAGGGATGACTTACTTGGGAAAGTAAGCCACAAGGAAGTTATCCTTATCTGGGTTTGCCAAAATGACATCTTCGAGGTGTGAACTCGCGACTTGGCGGTCCCCAGCGCTGCTCAAGAGCTTGGCACGCATGTAGAAGGGGTCGATGATCACGATGTCCGGGGTCTTGTCTCTAATGATCCGCATCTCCATACTCAGTGAAAACAGCCGAACGAAGGTGTAGTGCAGCGGATGAAGGTTGAACATAGCAAAGATGTCATCAAACCGCAGGACGATCGTACCCCCGATGGCACCATCCACAAAGCCCTTGCCCTCTGGCACCTTGGCCACGAAAACTGGGTATGCCACATCATTCTCTTTGAGACACCGCTTCTCCAAAGAAAGAACACTGTCGTGCAGACTCCGCATAGCACCGGTTGCACCATTGAGCATATTTGTCGGTAGCATCGCCCTACCCGCCACATGCACCCTCCTCGAGATATCCTTAGGTGAAGGTAGCCCGTCCTGAGCACGGATCGTACTCGGTGCCGGCTGGCTCGCACCGGCGCCCTTTTTAGTCTGCCGTTTTCGGCCCTTCTTCTTGATCTGCTGTAATGGGACCGAGTTCTGCTCACAGACCGCCTTCTTGAGCATGTTGGGGCTGATAATATTTGGCACCTCCGCTATCTAAGGCTCGGTGAAGGCGGCAGCTGGAGGCGTCT
>NW_021248585.1:0-533 GCF_002162155.2 Triticum dicoccoides | reverse complement strand
AACGAGTAAAGAGACTTGCCGGTAACGAGATTGAACTAAGTATTGAGATACCGACGATCGAATCGCAGGCAAGTAACATACCGATGACAAAGGGAACAACGTATGTTGTTATGCGGTTTGACCGATAAAGATCTTCGTAGAATATGTGGTAGCCAATATGAGCATCTAGGTTCCGTTATTGGTTATTGACCAGAGACGTGTCTCAATCATGTCTACATAGTTCTCGAACCCGTAGGGTCCGCACGCTTAAAGTTCGGTGACGATCGGTATTATGAGTTTTTGTGTTTTGATGTACCGAAGGTAGTTCGGAGTCCCGGATATGATCACGGACATGACGAGGAGTCTCGAAATGGTCGAGACGTAAAGATCGATATATTGGACGACTATGTTCGGACACCGGAAAGGTTCCGAAAGGTTTCGGGCATATACCGGAGTACCGGGGGATTACCAGAACCCCCGGGGGCTTAATGGGCCTACATGGGCCTTAGCGAAAATAGAGGGCAGCAAGGGGAGTGTGGAGTACCCCCCCCCCC
>NW_021248584.1:0-781 GCF_002162155.2 Triticum dicoccoides | reverse complement strand
ATGCAGGAAGCCACTGATGTGGCACCTTCCGTGAAGATGTTTGGCCTCTGTAGTAACGTTCGCGCTGCTGCTCACGGACACGGAGACACCATGGACGCGAAGCTGTGACAGGAGCATCACAAGAGCAAACATAGCTAATAGCTTCTTCAATTTAGCCATGTCTGTGAGGTAGTCACGTTGCTTGCAAATCTGTAATTTGTGATTGTGCATTTGTGTGGATATATTGGTTGATCCATGTTCTTTATATAGGGCCCAAGCCCCAAGGAACATCAACTGGGTTATCTAATTCAGTCTCGTTTCTTCGGTTTTGTAACCCAGAGATGGTTGATGTTCTGCAACCTTCGGGCTTTTAACATTTGGGCGTGCAACATATACTTTTAAACAACCGTCTAGTCTTTATTTTATTGAATGAACTTTTGGCACGGAGCTTCCACTAATAGCCGAGGTGGAGGCATTCGTGAACATCCGAGTGAATGACATGCATAGTGAAGTAGTGTAAAGTAACTAGTTGAGACTATCTGTATCAAGAGTGATGTACGTTTCCTATTTGTATTATATATGGGGATGGATGCCACCAAGATTAAGGTCTAGCTCGGTAACATCAGAATAATATAAAGATATATTGAATTGTTACAAATGTAACTCACTTGTGATTAACCTTGTATCTAATTTTTCTCTTAATGTACTATTTGGTGTTACTCAAAGCGCTTTGTAATTCCAGCAGCTACCTTCCACGCCCTTCTCCATACCAGGTATTTTTTTGGGAGGCACCGGAAGAATC
>NW_021248583.1:0-765 GCF_002162155.2 Triticum dicoccoides | reverse complement strand
ATGATGATGATGATGATGATGATGATGATGAGTAAGTTATTATATCATTGGGTGAAAGAACCGCAGATTAGTTTTAATTGGATGGATCCTAAGTGAAACTAATCCGCGGTTCTTTCACCTAGTGATTTAATAACTCATTATAATGTAAAAACAATCTCTAAATTGCTACTGTATGAAAAATCGTATAAAGGTGTATGAATACGACCTAAAATTTAAAAGAAATAGAATACGGAAAAATAGTAGTAGCGCGGGCGGAGAGAAGCGCTACTAGTAATTACCAGTAGCGGTTGTCTGGGAAAGCACTACTAGTAAGTAGATATAGCAGTAGCGCGTGCCAGCAGGCGCTACTGGTAAGCTTTAGTTGTAGCGTTGTATCAATAGCGCGGCTACCCGCGCTACTGATAGCCAAAAACCAGCGCTACTGCTAGGCTTTTCCCTAGTAGTGGTCTCGCGAGCGCCAGATCTGGAGCTGGCGTACGTGTGCTCGGTGGTGAGGCTTGGGACTGCGGGAAACCGTTGGTCGGCTTGATCGGCCCAGCGTCAGTGACGCCATTGGCATCGTTCTTCCTCCTTGGAGGTGTAGCCGAGGTCCTCCCCTCTCCACCCTCGTTCTTCCTCCGGGTGAAAGCCGAAAATCCAGCTAGGCCTGGGTGGCAACGGCGCGTTTCGTGCCGTGCTCCTCCTTGGAGGTGACGCCTAGGGAGGGTCCAGTGTTCGGGTGAGGTGTGTCAAAGGTCCGAGCTTTGGGCGGCTCTGGTTGTTTGG
>NW_021248582.1:0-1651 GCF_002162155.2 Triticum dicoccoides | reverse complement strand
TTTACCAGGCAAGCAAACCCCCTTGTTCATTTCGATAAAACCCTACTCTCTCGCTCCTGCTCTCAGTTATTGCATTAGGACAACAACGATTCATCTGCTACTTTGTGCTGCGGTAGTTGAACCCCTTCCTCTGCATGACCTGTCATTGCCACAGTAAATAGTTGAAACCCACTAGCATGTGTAGGAGTTGATTGAAGCCACTGATGTGTTCCTACCATGCTATGCCTGCTATTGCTTAGAGTTGTGTCAGGTCTGATTCATTGGGAATGAATTGGAGTGTTACGATATGTTCTGATGCTGAGAGTGAAGTGTGTGAACACGATTTGGTAAAGGTAGCGGTGAGAGGCCGTGTAGGAGTACATGGTGGGTTGTCTCACTGGAGCCGTCCTTAAGCACTGAGTTCTATGTATGTTGTCCAATGACTCGATACTACCACACATTGGGTTCCGGTAACTTGACCCCTCTCGACTTATTAACCAACTTGGTCTCTGTCCAGGAGTCGCAACTAGTTTCTGGTGTTTGTAGGTAGTGCTATTTTTCTACCAAGTGGCACCCGGCAGGGTGGGCTTCGGACAGACTAGGCACACGTGGCCCGGTGTACCGAGTGGCACCCGGTTGGTGGGCTCGGGAACCCTGTACACAGTGTTTGGGGCCGTGAGCGACACCCCGGCCGGATCTCCTTGCGGATGGAACCCGAATAGGCGATAAACCTGGACTAGAGTCTTGTGTGGTTAGTCAGGTCGTGGCCGACACCCTCGCCAGGCTTCCGCTTGAAGGTTGCCGAGATACATGACGTGTACATGGTGGTAAGTGGCGAGAGCGTGTGTGAAGAAGTACACCCCTGCAGGGTTAACATGATCTATTCGAATAGCCGGGTCCGCGGTTATGGACTTCTTGGATGCTTACATGGTACATAGACAACTTAAAGTGGATACTCTAAAATGCTCAAGACAAGTGTGAGTGCTATGGATGGCCTTCTCGTAGGGAGACGGGGATGAATCCATAGTAGTGTATTGTGTGGTGATTAGTGGACTCGTGTTCGTTGTTTCACCTCAAGAGTTTCTGGTAGTCGTAGAACAGGATAGCCACAGAGTCAAAGCTGGCTTGCTGCAACTAAACCCCACATTACCTCTTGATACAGATGCATGTATGATAGGGTCTGATGTAAGTCTTGCTGAGTACCTTTGTACTCATGTTGCTTTATTTATGTTCTTGCAGCGAAGACTTCGGTCTTGCTAGGGTTCTCATGGACTTCGACTAGTAGCTAGTACCTCAGCTACGATCTTGATCGGATGGTGTAGATAGTCAGGCTCTTCAGCCTTTTTCTTTTGTAGATGTCTGTACCCAGACATGTAATGCTTCCGCTTGTTGCTTGTATGCTCTGTATGATGGGTCTTGTGACCCCTGTTTGCAATATATGCTATGACGGCTCTTCTGAGCCTTTATCTATATGAGTTGATGAGTTATGCTGTGATGCCATGTTGTACAGCACATACTTGCATGTTATGCGTACGTGTAATGTGTATTGCTATGTGTGGGATCTGACTATCTAGTTGTTTATTCTTAGTAGCCTCTCTTACCGGGAAATGTCTCCTAGTGCTTCCACTGAGCCCTGGTAGCTTGCTACTGCTCCGGAACACTTAGGCAGGCC
>NW_021248581.1:0-703 GCF_002162155.2 Triticum dicoccoides | reverse complement strand
AAACTGAGGGTGTAATACACCAGGGTGCTCCATAGGGAGCTCGACAGCATAGCTACCACGAGGTCCGGAGGGCCTGCCAAGGAGTTAGTGACAGGAGGGAGCTCGGAGGGCTGGATAGGCATTTAAAGGTTTTCTTGGCACCCAAGTCAACACGGTGATGGCCAAGATTGGATATGCCTCCTATAAAACCCTAACCACCACCGTGTATATAGGTGGAGGCTACGGGGCTCTCGATCCCATCTACCTCTGTATCCATCATCCCATCTCCCATTGTAATCCCTTGTACGAGGTATACCCACCCATGAATACAAACACAAAGAAGGATGTAGGGTGTTACTCCTTCCTGGAGGCCCGAACGTCGGTAAACTCTCTGTGTAACCTACGATCTAGTACTTCCGGACATGTTTGCTACCCTACCGTGGGTGTAGTTTGGACTATCCACTGTCAGTTGGCGCGCCAGGCATAGACTACGTTGGTCGGAGAATGAACCCATATCGGCTAATTATACATGCCCGACGACTTCATGTTGAGCAAGACCTTCACCTTTGGCTCCTTCGAGCTTGAGGTCGGCGATTGAGGGTTGCTCTATGATGTGATGCCCCCTCCCGTCATCGACTACATCCACTTCGGGGACATCGAGTTCCTGTTCAACCAGCACGCCGACACCACAGCCTCGAGGTGGCTGGACCTTCATGAACCCAAC
>NW_021248580.1:0-1277 GCF_002162155.2 Triticum dicoccoides | reverse complement strand
TGCGAGTTGTTCTAATCTGATTCTGGTGTTGCCCCTTTAATAATAGTTGTAGGGCTGGACAAGACGGTGCCGTGGACACCTCACACAACCGCACATACAAGCATGTGCAGTCATATGAGATGCCATCTTGCACTCTGGTGCACTTGTTGTGCCTCCCACTTGGCTCCTCTTATCTCCTCTTTGCCCATTTATGTGCTTGATTTAGTCCATGTATAGCCCAATTTCTTGTGGATTCATGAGTCATTAGTATAAATATTGGAGCGTATATCTCGGTACGAACCCGTGGAAGCCGATGGGTGAGGGCTGCAGGGTAGAGAAGGAATTCCCCATCTTGGCCAGGGTGTCGAGGAGATAGAAGCCCCTGTCGATCGGATCTAGCACCAAGGCAAACTTACTAGGGCGGGGACGTAGGTCGGATGATCAGCACGATCGAAGGAGATTGTGGCATCAGACCACTCCTTAAGGTCGGTTGGGGTCAACACGGTCACGTAGACCCCGCGCCGGGAGAGCTTCTGAGGCCAGTGCGTTTCCACAGCCGGGAAGATCACGTTGATATCAATTGTTTGGGTGGGCCGTTGGGTTCATGAAGGTCCAGCCACCTCGAGGCTGTGGTGTCGGCGTGCTGGTTGAACAGGAACTCGATGTCCCCGAAGTGGATGTAGTCGATGACGGGAGGGGGCATCACATCATAGAGCAACCCTCAATCGCCGACCTCAAGCTCGAAGGAGCCAAAGGTGAAGGTCTTGCTCAACATGAAGTCGTCGGGCATGTATAATTAGCCGATATGGGTTCATTCTCCGACCAACGTAGTCTATGCCTGGCGCGCCAACTGACAGTGGATAGTCCAAACTACACCCACGGTAGGGTAGCAAACATGTCCGGAAGTACTAGATCGTAGGTTACACAGAGAGTTTACCGACGTTCGGGCCTCCAGGAAGGAGTAACACCCTACATCCTTCTTTGTGTTTGTATTCATGGGTGGGTATACCTCGTACAAGGGATTACAATGGGAGATGGGATGATGGATACAGAGGTAGATGGGATCGAGAGCCCCGTAGCCTCCACCTATATACACGGTGGTGGTTAGGGTTTTATAGGAGGCATATCCAATCTTGGCCATCACCGTGTTGACTTGGGTGCCAAGAAAACCTTTAAATGCCTATCCAGCCCTCCGAGCTCCCTCCTGTCACTAACTCCTTGGCAGGCCCTCCGGACCTCGTGGTAGCTATGCTGTCGAGCTCCCTATGGAGCACCCTGGTGTATTACACCCTCAGTTT
>NW_021248579.1:0-890 GCF_002162155.2 Triticum dicoccoides | reverse complement strand
ATACTCAACAAGGAGAGATGGGAGAGATTTTACGAGAGAATCCAACCTCACTTTCATGAATCTTTTCCTGCCTCACGAGTTGACAGTGCATCGTCAGGGTTTTTCAGTACATGGGGATGTTTGTGTAGTGAAAGGATAGGTATATCCCTCATGCTTGGGGACAGTGGACACTTTCTTTATTGACGTGTAGCCTTTCCTCAAAACAAAAGCAAAAACATGATGTCAAGTTATTTCTTTACGGACAGCTAAAAGACCAGGTATAGCACGATTGTGTAATATGTATGGCATATAACAGATCAGAAAGAGGAATTTGTAGGTAGCTTACCAAGCTGATCGCTTGGTCAGAAAGAGGAATTTGAGAAGCACGTTCCTTAAAAATGGCGTCCTATCTTATGAATCCGGCATCTTCGTGCACCCCTATATCCTCTCGTTCCCAGTCATCCGATTTAAATCCTGCGTGTCTGCTCAGTCGTAGGAATTTTTGCACTAAGCCGCCCGCCTCCGGTAAGTTAATCGTGCAGATTTGCAAGGGCACCCCTCAACAGACCAGACGTGCGAAACCCACGTTCCCGATCATCATGGCGACGGCCTGCGGCTAGAGACGAAGAACTCTCGTACGCCCTAAACTTTTCCACAAGACTGGATCCTGGCTGCAGGCATACACGCAAAGGTTAATACAACATCCCAAATCCATCTCTTCTGCCCCTTGCCTTACGGTGCCCTGTTCCTGCTGATAGCAGATCGCTTTGCTTCAGGTCTTCAGGAGCATTATATTGGGAAAAACAATGCTCTGTATGAGGGAAAACAATGATCCAGTCCTTATTATTGAGAAAAACAATGAACCAAATCACTTTTCAAAACTTAATTCTCGTTAACTTGATGCAAACATA
>NW_021248578.1:0-761 GCF_002162155.2 Triticum dicoccoides | reverse complement strand
TGCATGAGACTTTGCATGGCATGATGTCTCAAAAGGATGTGAGGGACGAGAAGAAGCGGCAAAGCAAGGACGAGCAAATGAAGCAATACCTAGACCTTCAAAGACAGAAGCTTGAGATGGAGGAGGCGGCCAAGAGGAGGAAGATCGACATGGAGGAGGCGGCCCGGCAAAGGCAGCTCGACATCGAGGCCGACAAAGTCAAGGCCAGGCAGAGGCAGCTCGACATCGAGGCCACCAATGCCGCCACCAAAGAGAAGGAGGTGGCCCTTGCGATCATGAGCGTGGACTTGTCGAAGATGAGTGACAAGACGAGGGCCTAGTTTGAGGCCAGGCAGAAGGAGATGCTCGACGCCGAAGGCATGAACTAGGTCGTCCGATCGGCGTGGCCGTTCTTTTTGAGGCTGGCATGGGTGCCGCCCGCCCGCCCGTCCGGCCGCTGGTAGTGTGCCGGCGAGAAAACATTCATTTTGGAGGCCGGCTGTGTTGTCGGCCGCTGGCTGATGCCGGCGATGGACGTGTAGGCCGTTGGCTCTGTTGCCAACGTGATGAACCGGGGCCGCCGCTGGCCTGAACTAGGGTTTGGCATTTGAAATGTTGCTTTTAGTTTTTTAAGTATACGCGGACAGGATGGGGCAAATGGATGCGGCCGCGCGCTGGGCGCACGGCCACCGCATCCCAGGACACGCCCGGACACGACCCCAAATTCCTACCCAAACGGACAGAACCGGACAAAACAGACGTCCGTTTGGGGTCGCGCGGTG
>NW_021248577.1:130472-132044 GCF_002162155.2 Triticum dicoccoides | reverse complement strand
ATGCCCGGCCTCGGAAGATCAACACGTCGCAGCCCCACCTAGGCAAAACAGAGAGGCCAGCACGCCGGTCTAAACCTAAGCGCACAGGGGTCTGGGCCCATCGCCCATAGCACACCTGCACGTTGCGAGGGCGGCCGGAAGCAGAACTAGCCCCCTTAATACAAGAGCAGGCTTACGTTCCAATCCGGCGCGCGCCGCTCCGTCGCTGACGTCTGAAGTGCTTCGGCTGATACCACGACGTCGGGATACCCATAACTACTCCCACGTAGATGGTTAGTGCGTATAGGCTCGTAGCCGACTCAGATCAAATACCAAGATCTCGTTAAGCGTGTTAAGTATCCGCGAACGCCGAACAGGGCCAGGCCCACCTGTCTCCTAGGTGGTCTTAACCTGCCCTGTCGCTCCGCCACAAAGTAACCGTCGAGGACCGTCAGGAACCCAGGCCCACCTCTACCGGGATGGAGCCACCTGTCCTTTCAGCCCCCAACTCCGTACAGTATCACAGGTAATGTAACAGTGTAAAGTATATAGTATATGCCCGTGATCACCTCCCGAAGTGATCACAGCCCAGTAGTATAGCATGGCAGACGGACAAGAGTGTAGGGCCACTGATGGAACACTAGCATCCTATACTAAGCATTTAGGATTGCGGGTAAGGTATCAATGACTGTAGCAGCAATGACAGGCTATGCATCAGAATAGGATTAACGGAAAGCAGTAACATGCTACACTACTCTAATGCAAGCAGTATAGAGTAGAATAGGCGATATCTGTTGATCAAAGGGGGGGCTTGCCTGGTTGCTCTGGCAAGAGAGAGGGGTCATCAACTCCGTAGTCGAACTGGTCAGCAGCAGCGTCGGTCTCGTAGTCTACCGGAGAGAAGAGGGGGAAGAAATAATGAATACAGAGCAAACAAAGCATCACAAAATATAACAAGGCAATACGCGGTGTTCGGTGTGCCCTAACGCGGTAGTAGGTGATACCGGTGAAGGGGGGAAAACATCCGGGAAAGTATTCCCGGGGTTTCGTGTTTTCGGGCAGAGGAGCCGGAGGGGGAAAGTTGCAGGTTCGATAGGTTAGGGGTGTGTGGCGGACGAACGGACCGCGTATCCGGATTCGTCTCGTCGTTCTGAGCAACTTTCATGTAGAAAGTATTTTCATCCGAATTACGGATTAAAAGATATGATTTTCTAAAGATTTAAATCATTTTCTGATTTTAATTATTTATTTAAATTCAACATTATCCAAAACAGTGTTTGCTGACGTCATCATGACGTCAGCATGACGTCAGCAGTCAACAGAGATGTTGACTGGTCAACTGACGTGTGGGTCCCACTAGTCATTGACTGTTTAGTCTAATTAGTGTGTAACTAATCTAACTACTGTTTAATTAAACTAATTAGTTAGTTAGGTTAATGTAATTATGATTAATTAACTTAATTAATTTCTTAATTAAATTATTATTATCTATTTATTTATTTTATTTATTTTATATATTATTTTTAATTCCTTTTTTTTAACAAAACGTTCTGGGGCTGGGGCCCCCATGTTAGTGGCCCCAGGGGGCCTTAA
>NW_021248577.1:5229-128704 GCF_002162155.2 Triticum dicoccoides | reverse complement strand
GATTATAAGCAAATTCAATATGAGGCAAGCATTCCTCCCACATTTTCTTATTATTCTTCAAAACAGCCCTAAGCATAGTAGACAACATTCTATTGACTACTTCAGTTTGTCCATCAGTTTGGGGGTGACAAGTAGTACTAAAAAGCAGTTTAGTCCCCAACTTAGCCCATAAACATCTCCAAAAGTGGCTAAGAAATTTAGTATCACGATCTGAAACAATAGTATTTGGCACACCATGCAAGCGAATAATTTCACGAAAGAACAAATCAGCAACATTAATAGCATCATCACTTTTATGACATGGTATAAAGTGTGCCATTTTCGAGAATCTATCCACGACAACAAATATGCTATCCCTCCCCTTCTTTGTTCGAGGTAAACCTAAAACAAAGTCCATAGATATATCCTCCCAAGGAACAGTAGGTACAGGCAAAGGCATATATAAACCATGAGGATTGAGCCGTGACTTAGCTTTTTGACATATAGTGCAGCGAGCAATAAAACGCTCAACATCCCGTCTCATCTTTGGCCAAAAGAAATGTGTAGCAAGTACGTCCACCGTCTTCTTCACGCCAAAGTGCCCCATTAATCCTCCTCCATGCGCCTCCTGCAACAACAAAAGACGAACGGAGCTAGCTGGAATGCATAGCTTGTTAGCACGAAACACAAATCCATCGTTAACCACATTCTTCCTTCTTTACAATTCTGCATTACATCTTTAAAATCAGCATCATGCACATATTGATCTTTGATGGTCTCCAAACTTTTGAAGTCAAGTTGTGAAAGCATAGTATAGCGACGAGACAATGCATCAGCAATAACATTTTCTTTTCCCTTCTTGTGTTTAATGACATAAGGGAAAGTCTCAATGAATTCAACCCATTTAGCATGTCTACGATTCAGTTTAGCTTGACTTTTAATATGTTTCAAAGATTCATGATCAGAATGTATAACAAATTCTTTGGGCCATAAATAATGTTGCCATGTTTCTAAAGTCCGAACAAGAGCATATAATTCTTTATCATAAGTAGAATAATTCAGACTAGGCCCACTCAATTTTTCAGAAAAGTATGCAACAGGTTTGCCATCTTGTAATAACACACCTCCTAATCCAATTCCACTAGCATCACATTCAAGCTCAAAAGTCTTATTAAAATCAGGAAGTTGGAGTAAAGGAGCATGTGTCAACTTATCTTTCAATACCGTGAAGGCTTCTTCCTGTGCGGTACCCCAAAGAAAAGGCACATCTTTCTTTGTAAGCTCATTGAGAGGTGCAGCAATGGTGCTGAAATCTCTCACAAAACGCCTGATGAGGACATCAATACAATTGTTACACCCACAGGCCCTGCTGCTATACATACTGGACCAATTACTAGAGCTCGTGCACGCCAACTAAATTACCAGGTACTTTCGTTTCTTTGTAATGATTCTAATGTTCATGAGAATATGATGCTGCCTAAATTGGATACATTTGTTTTGCTTACAAATGAAGGGCCTAGCTTGGAGAAGGATGAACATTGGAGCAAGAACAAGCATGGAGATGATGGCATGCGCAAGGGAAACAAGAACGGAGTTACAAGTGATGATTTCAGGACTTTGAAGCCACCATAATGGGTGCATGAAGCCTTGGACGAAATATACAAGATGCCACTTCATAAATTTCGTCCCGAGGCTATTTTAGGTGCTGCGTCACCTTATTATTGGGCCAGGCCCATGTAATTTCGAAATACATAAGTATAGGCTATTTTTAGAGTCCGTATGTGTGGGGAAACAAGACATAGGGTTGATTTCGGACCCCTCCACCAAGGGCCACGAAATTCCCCCCTCTTCCTCCATATATACAGCCCTTAGGGCATCGTTTAGACTTTGGGTTTTGTTTAGATTAAAAGTTCGCCATAGCTGCAACTTCGCGTACTTCGTTTGTGTTCAACGACCAGACAAAGGCGTCACAGAACCCCACCTTGATCAATAAAGCTTTCATCTTATATTCGCAATATCTAGATTGCAATCTCAGTTTCTTGCTTGTTCTTCGTTTGCTCGCAGGAAACAGACCCTCGTGGTCAGGTTGATCATGCTCCGGCGTGGTCAATAACCTCTCGGAGTTGGTTTAGCGATTGCTAAGGCGCGACGTCCTCGCACGTTCGTAGTCGGATCGTCAAAGTCGACTTCCACCAAAGCGATATCCATCATCTCATCGAAAGACGGGACACCTTTGCCTCTATCATTCTTCCTTCTTTACAATTCTGCATTACATCTTTAAAATCAGCATCATGCACATATTGATCTTTGATGGTCTCTAAACCAAATATTTTGAAGTCAAGTTGTGAAAGCATAGTATAGCGACGAGACAATGCATCAGCAATAACATTTTCTTTTTCCTTCTTGTGTTTAATGACATAAGGGAAAGTCTCAATGAATTCAACCCATTTAGCATGTCTACGATTCAGTTTAGCTTGACTTTTAATATGTTTCAAAGATTCATGATCAGAATGTATAACAAATTCTTTGGGCCATAAATAATGTTGCCATGTTTCTAAAGTCCGAACAAGAGCATATAATTCTTTATCATAAGTAGAATAATTCAGACTAGGCCCACTCAATTTTTCAGAAAAGTATGCAACAGGTTTGCCATCTTGTAATAACACACCTCCTAATCCAATTCCACTAGCATCACATTCAAGCTCAAAAGTCTTATTAAAATCTGGAAGTTGGAGTAAAGGAGCATGTGTCAACTTATCTTTCAATACCGTGAAGGCTTCTTCCTGTGCGGTACCCCAAAGAAAAGGCACATCTTTCTTTGTAAGCTCATTGAGAGGTGCAGCAATGGTGCTGAAATCTCTCACAAAACGCCTATAGAATCCAGCGAGGCCAAGAAAACTCCTCACTTGTGTGACCGTTTTGGGTTGCGGCCAACTCTCAATAGCTTCAATCTTGGCTTTATCAACTTCAATTCCCTGTGGAGTAACAACATAGCCAAGAAAAGATACTCGGTCGGTGCAAAAGGTGCACTTCCCAAGGTTACCAAACAAACGTGCATCACGTAGAGCAATAAAAACAGCACGTAAATGTTCCAGATGTTCTTCCAAAGATCTGCTATAAATCAATATGTCATCAAAGTAAACTACCACAAATCGTCCAATGAAAGCACGTAAAACTTCGTTCATTAATCTCATGAAAGTACTAGGTGCATTAGTTAACCCAAAAGGCATGACTAACCACTCATATAATCCAAACTTAGTTTTGAATGCTGTTTTCCATTCATCTCCCAATTTCATACGAATTTGATGGTATCCACTACGTAAATCAACTTTGGAGAATATTGTAGAGCCACTCAATTCATCAAGCATATCATCTAGCCTAGGAATAGGATGACGATAACGAATAGTAATATTATTAATGCCTCTACAATCAACACACATACGTGATGTACCATCCTTTTTCGGCACTAGAATAATAGGAACAGCACAAGGACTAAGGGATTCACATATATAACCTTTGTCGAGAAGCTCTTGTACTTGACGCATAATCTCCTTCGTCTCCTCTGGATTGGTACGGTATGGTGCACGGTTTGGCAGTGAAGCACCGGGAATTAAGTCAATCTGATGCTCAATCCCTCGAATAGGCGGTAATCCCGGTGGCACGTCTTGTGGAAAGACGTCAGCAAACTCCTGCAAAATGTTAGTGACAGCAGGAGGCAAAGAGGAAGGCACGTCCTCGAATGAAAATAATGCCTCTTTGCACACAAAAGCATAGCAAACGGATTTGCTGAAATCTAGCTCATCAATATCAGATTTGGTGGCAAATAAACATGCAATTTTCAATTTAATTTCAGAAGCAACACTAGATGGTTTATTATTAGGCTTCATTTGTTGCTCAAATTCTTTTGCCACAATCTGATTTTCACTCTTATTCGTCTCCTGTTTTGCTTTATTAGCTCTATTAATATCATCTTTCAAAATGGAATCAGGAGTCATAGGAAGCAAAGTAATATTTTTATCCTTATGAACAAGAGTATAGTGATTGTTTCTACCATGGTGTACAGAATTTTTATCAAATTGCCATGGTCTACCAAGTAATAAGGAACATGCTTGCATAGGTACCACATCACAATCAACATAATCAGCATATGTATAGAGATACTAAAATGCACACGAACAGTACGTGTTACCTTAACCTTGCCGCTGTTGTTGAACCATTGGATGTAGTAAGGATGTGGATGTGGTCTTGTGGTGAGAGAAAGCTTCTCCACCATCTCCATGCTAGCCAAGTTGTTGCAGCTCCCTCCGTCTATTATGACGCGCACAGAACGTTCCTTCACAACTCCCTTGGTATGGAACAAATTGTGCCTCTGATTTTGCTCAGCTTGTGTGACCTGCACACTCAAAACACGTTGAGCAACTAAACATTCATACCTGTCAGCGTCTTCAGGAGCCATGTATTGCGTCTCATGATCAGAATCATCTCCACCATGTTCTTCACGTGTAATAAGAGCAAATGTCTCCTCATCATAGTCACTAGCGGACTCATATCCACCATCCGCGGTAGCAATCATCACACCCGGAGATTTGCATTCCCTCGCATAATGACCTCCTCCCTTACAACGACGACAAATAATATCACTTGTGTGCCCTGTTGATGCCATGGAAGAAGAAGAACGATGTGCAGGCCCCGCAGGTGCGCTCTTGACAGATAATGGTGGTTGTGCCTGTTTTCTTGTATCACGGCTGGAGGTGGCACCGGATGGAGGTGCTGGTGCAGTTGAAGTAGAAGATGCACGTGGTGTCCATGATGAAGGTCGGCCTGCAGAAAAGTTAGTTCGCCCCAATGCTTGTCGATCCTGCACTTCACGTTTAGCTTTACAAGCAAGATGGAATAAACGAGTGATATTAGTATACTCCTTATAGTCTAGAATGGTCTGAATCTCTCTATTTAATCCACCCAGAAAACGTGCAAGCATAGCTTCATTCTCCTCAACAATACCACATCTAATCATGCCAGTTTGTAATTCCTGATAATATTCTTCTACAGAATTTTTTCCTTGTCTTAAGCGCTGTAATTTTTGAAGCAATTCACGTTGATAATATGGTGGAACCCAACGCGTACGCATAGTAGTTTTCAAAGCAGCCCAAGTAGTTCGAATAGGATACAATCTACAATGTTCAGACCACCATACACATGCAAAACTAGTGAAAGCACAAACAGCAGCAGCAACTCGTCTCTCCTCAGGATATTGTAAACATGTAAATCGTTGTTCAGTTTCTAACTCCCAAGTAAGATATATATCAGGAACATATCTACCCTCAAATGGTGGAATATTCAATTTCAGTTTAGGAATATGGACATCATCTCGTACCTGAGGTGGTGGTGCAGGCCTACCATTACGAATATATACCTGAGGTCGACCTGCTGGTGGTGGTGCTGGTGGCTGCTCGTAGATCTGATTTTGATCAACCTCATCCTCATAATCGCCCGCATACTCATCATCCTCCTGGGTACCAGCAACAGCAGTAGCAGGAGCCACAGAAGTATCAACAGCAGCACCAACAGTTTGGCCAAACGCAAGAGGAACACGGCTCGCTCGACGAAGGTCTATTTCGCGACGTGGAGGTAGTCGTTGTTGTTGTTGTTGGAGAGGTGCGTTAGGTGCAGCGGGTGGTGGTGGTGGAAGACGCGCTTGCAATTCATTAAATCTGTTATCGAGCTTTGTTTCGAACGTCTTCTCAAGGCCAGTGATCTTCTCCATGGCCTCTTCAAAATTGTTCAGCACATCTTGCACCTGTTCAGTCATCATTTGCTGAAACTTATCATGAAGCTCCTTGTTCGATAAATTCTCCCAGTCAATCTCGTCGGCTTGTGATCCTGGCATGGTTAGCAGCAATAGAAACACACAAGAATATGATCCTACAGACTACGAACAAGTGGTGGTGGTGGGTGTCACAAATCCGTCAAGCAAAACTCAAATTCTTACCAGTTCTTACCCAGCAACAGGCGGTGATCGGCAACCGTTGTAGTCAAAACTCTCAAAGCTTGGATAGAGCGATTACCAGGGAGAGTCAAACGCACGACGTAGATGTATGTGGAGCTGGGAAGGCTTATACTATGGTAGCAAAAAGGGTCAGCAATAATCAATTCAGAGATGCAAAGTTGAATAAACGCTCAACGACGGTACTGTGCTGGTCCTAGGCTAGACTGTGCTAGAGACGCGAGCCTAGAACACCAACAAAATCACGGCGCGGCACGTAAACAAGGGAAAAGCACACTCTGAATTTTTTTTTTCGCTCTTTTTTTTTGTGCTCTTTTTTTTTGCGCTGCTTTTTTTTTTGCGAAAAATCACTATAATGGCGAGTGTCTCAAAACTCTTCCTAGCTCAAACTGACAGGATGGGCACGAAATTTTTCGACCAATTTTTTTTTTCGACTGCCCGGGCCCAAAAACTTGAAACGGGTCCAAAAAAACTTCCTATAATGGCACCTGTCTCAAAACACTCAGAAACACCTAAAAATAGGATAGCCAGAAAATTTTTGAAAAATGCGTTCGAAAAATTTTGGGCCTAAACGGAGCGTGGCTACCCGACTCTTTTTTTTTCTCCGAAACCTACTCCGGCAAGGAAACACGAATCGGAATCTAGATGGATCCCGAAAACAAACCTAATAAGCAAGGAACTCGGATTGGTGGTGGATATATGGTGGTGGTATATGGCAGCGGTGGTGGTAGCGGTGGTAGTATATGGATATGGATCGGTGGTGGTATATGGACACGGATTGGTGGTGGTATATGGATACGGATTCGGAGCGGTGGTGGTAGATGGCAGGGGCGATGATGATGGTGCGGCGACGGCATGACAACTTGTGAACAGAACTCGAAACTCTAAAAGACTAGACGCTAAGACCAGCAACTGAACACGACGATGCAACTGCAGATTCAACAAAGCAAATACAGAAAAGATTATGCAAGGCTCAGATTGGTTCGGATGGGATGAACTAACCCTAATTTTTTTTTTGGCTTTTTCGTGGACTATAGGTATGAAGAACAGACTCGATCTAAACTACGAAAAACCGTAAAATCTCACCGAGCAACCTGGAAATCTGATACCACTTGATAGAGGCAAAGATGTCCCGTCTTTCGATGAGATGATGGATATCGCTTTGGTGGAAGTCGACTTTGACGATCCGACTACGAACGTGCGAGGACGTCGCGCCTTAGCAATCGCTAAACCAACTCCGAGAGGTTATTGACCACGCCGGAGCACGATCAACCTGACCACGAGGGTCTGTTTCCTGCGAGCAAACGAAGAACAAGCAAGAAACTAAGATTGCAATCTGGATATTGCGAATATAAGATGAAAGCTTTATTGATCAAGGTGGGGTTCTGTGACGCCTTTGTCTGGTCGTTGAACACAAACGAAGTACGCGAAGTTGCAGCTATGGCGAACTTTTAATCTAAACAAAACCCAAAGTCTAAACGATGCCCTAAGGGCTGTATATATTGAGGAAGAGGGGGGGATTTCGTGGCCCTTGGTGGAGGGGTCCGAAATCAACCCTATCTCTTGTTTCCCCACACATACGGACTCTAAAAATAGCCTATACTTATGTATTTCGAAATTACATGGGCCTGGCCCAATAATAAGGTGACGCAGCACCTAAAATAGCCTCGGGACGAAATTTATGAAGTGGCATCTTGTATATTTCGTCCAAGGCTTCATGCACACATTATGGTGGCTTCAAAGTCCTGAAATCATCACTTGTAACTCCGTTCTTGTTCCCCTTGCGCATGCCATCATCTCCATGCTTGTTCTTGCTCCAATGTTCATCCTTCTCCAAGCTAGGCCCTTCATTTGTAAGCAAAACAAATGTATCCAATTTAGGCAGCATCATATTCTCATGAACATTAGAATCATTACCAAGAAATGAAAGTACCTGATAATTTAGTTGGCGTGCACGAGCTCTAGTAATTGGTCCAGTATGTATAGCAGCAGGGGCTGTGGGTGTAACAATTGTATTGATGTCCTCATCATATTATTCATAGATAGACTTGATCATAAACCCACAATTTATCGGCCTCAACAAACACACCGCAAAAAGAAGATTACATCGAATAGATCTCCACGAGAGAGGGGGAAAACATTGTATTGAGATCCAAAAAGAGAGAAGAAGCCATCTAGCTACTAGCTATGGACCCGTAGGTCTGAAGTAAACTACTCACACTTCATCGGAGGGGCTTGGATGATGATGTAGAAGCCCTCCATGATCGATGCCCCCTCCGGCGGAGCTCCGGAACAGGCCCCAAGATGGGATCTCGTGGATACAGAAAGTTGCGGCGGTGGAATTAGGTTTTTGGCTCCGTATTTGATCGTTTGGGGGTACGTGGGTATATATAGGAGGAAGAAGTACGTTGGTGGAGCGACAGGGGGCCCACAAGGGTGGGTGCGCGCCTGGGGGGTAGGGTGCGCCCCCCTACCTCGTGGCCTCCTGTTACGTGCCTTGACGTAGGGTCCAAGTCTCCTGAGTTGTATTCAGTGAGAAAATCACGTTCCCGAAGGTTTCATTCTGTTTGGACTATGTTTGATATTCCTTTTCTTCAAAACCCTTAAACAGGCAAAAAACAGCAATTCTGGGCGGGGCCTCCGGTTAATAGGTTAGTCCCAAAAAATAATATAAAAGTGGATAATAAAGCCCAATAATGTCCAAAATAGTAGATAATATAGCATGGAGCAATCAAAAATTATAGATACGTTGGAGACGTATCAAGCATCCCCAAGCTTAATTCCTGCCCGTCCTCGAGTAGGTAAATGATAAAAACAGAATTTTTGATGCGGAGTGCTACTTGGCATAATTTCAATGTAAATCTTCTTAATTGTGGTATGCATATTCAGATTCAAAAGATTCAAGACAAAAGTTCATGTTGACATAAAAATAATAATACTTCAAGCATACTAACTAAGCAATTATGTCTTCTCAAAATAACATGGCCAAAGAAAGCTATCCCTAGAAAATCATATAGTCTGGCTATGCTCTATCTTCACCACACAAAGTATTTAAATCATGCACAACCCCGATGACAAGCCAAGCAATTGTTTCATACTTTTGACATTTTCAAAACTTTTTTGATCTTCACGCAATACATGAGCGTGAGCCATGGATATAGCACTATAGGTGGGATAGAATGGTGGTTGTGGAGAAGACAAAAAGGGAGAAGATAGTCTCACATCAACTAGGCGTATCAACGATATGCCCATCGATAGATATCAATGTGAGTGAGTAGGGATTGCCATGCAACGGATGCACTAGAGCTATAAGTATATGAAAGCTCAAAAGAAACTAAGTGGGTGTGCATCCAACTCACTTGCTCACGAAGACCTAGGGCATTTTGAGGAAGCCCATCATTGGAATATACAAGCCAAGTTCTATAATGAAAAATTCCCACTAGTATATGAAAGTGACATAATGAGAGACTCTCTATCATGAAGATCATGGTGCTACTTTGAAGCACAAGTGTGGTAAAAGGATAGTAACATTGTCCCTTCTCTCTTTTTCTCTCATTTTTTTATTTGGGCCATTCTCCTTTTTTATGGCCTCTTTTTTTCGTCCAGAGTCTCATCCCGACTTGTGGGGGAATCATAGTCCCCATGATCCTTTCCTCACTTGGGACAATGCTCTAAAAATGATGATCACACTTTTATTTTTCTTACAACTCAACAATTACAACTCGATACTTAGAACAAAATATGACTCTATATGAATGCCTCTGGCGGTGTACCAGGATATGCAATGAATCAAGAGTGACATGTATGAAAGAATTATGAACGGTGGCTTTGCCACAAATACAATGTCAACTACATGATCATGCTAGCAATATGACAATGATGGAGCGTGTCATAACGAACGGAACGGTGGAAAGTTGCATGGCAATATATCTCGGAATGGCTATGGAAATGCCATGATAGGTAGGTATGGTGGCTGTTTTGAGGAAGGTATTTGGTGGGTGTATGATACCAGCGAAAAGTGCGCGGTATTAGAGAGGCTAGCAATGGTGGAAGGAAGGAAAGTGCGTATAATCCATGGACTTAACATTAGTCATAAAGAACTCATATACTTATTGCAAAAATCTAGAAGTTATCAAAGCAAAGTATTACGCGCATGCTCCTAGGGGGATAGATTGGTAGGAAAAGACCATCGCTCGTCCCCGACCGCCACTCATAAGGAAGACAATCAATAAATAAATCATGCTCCGACTTCATCACATAACGGTTCACCATACGTGCATGCTACGGGAATCACAAACTTTAACACAAGCATTTCTCAAATTCACAACTACTCAACTAGCATGACTCTAATATCACCATCCTCATATCTCAAAACAATTATCAAGCATCAATTTCTTCTTAGTATTCAACGCACTCAAAAGAAAGTTTTACAAATCTTGAGTACCAAGCATATTATTATTAAGCAAATTACCATGCTATTAAGACTCTCAAAATAATCTAAGTGAAGCATGAGAGATTAATAGTTTCTATAAAACAAATCTACCACCATGCTCTAAAAGATATAAGTGAAGCACTAGAGCAAAATTATATAACTCAAAAGATATAAGTGAAGCACTAGAGTAAAACTATAGAGCTCAAAATATATAAGTGAAGCACATAGAGTATTCTATCAAATTCCAAATTATTTATGGCTCTCTCAAAAGATGTGTACAGCAAGGATGATTGTGGTAGACTAACAAGCAAAGACTCAAATCATAAAATATGCTCCAAGCAAAACACATATCATGTGGTGAATAAAAATACAGCTCCAAGTAAAGTTACCGATAGAAGTAGACGAAAGAGGGGATGCCTTCCGGGGCATCCCCAAGCTTTGGCTTTTAGGTGTCCTTAGATTATCTTGGGGGTGCCATGGGCATCCCCAATGTTAGGCTCTTGCCACTCCTTGTTCCATAATTCATCAAATCTTTACCCAAAACTTGAAAACTTCACAACACAAAACTTAAAGTAGAAAATCTCGTGAGCTCCGTTAGCGAAAGAAAACAAAAGACCACTTCAAGGTACTGTAATGAACTCATTATTTATTTATATGGGTGCTATACCTACTGTATTCCAACTTATCTATGGATTATAAACTATTTTACTATCCATAGATTCATCAAAATAAGCAAACAACACACGCAAAACAGAATCTGTCAAAAACAGAACAGTCTGTAGTAATCTGAAGCTAGCGCAAGATCTGGAACCCCAAAAATTCTAAAATAAATTTTTGGACGTGAGGAATTTATCTATTAATCATCTTCAAAAATAATTAACTAAATATCACTTTCCAAATAAAAATGACAGCAGTTCTCATGAGCGCTAAAGTTTCTGTTTTTTACAGCAAGTTCAACAAGACTTTCCCCAAGTCTTCCCAACGGTTCTACTTGGCACAAACACTAATTAAACACAAAAAACACAACCAAAACAGAGGCTAAATATTTATTTATTACTAAACAGGAGCAAAAAGCAAGGAATAAAGATAAAATTGGGTTGCCTCCCAACAAGCGCTATCGTTAAACGCCCCTAGCTAGGCATAACAAGCAAGAATAGATCTAGGTATTGCCATCTTTGGTAGGCAATCCATAAGTGGCTCCCATGATAGATTCATATGGTAATTTTATTTTCTTTCTAGGGAAGTGTTCCATGCCCTTTTTAATGGAAATTGAAATCTAATATTCCCTTCCTTCATATCAATAATTGCACCAACCGTTCAAAGGAAAGGTCTACCAAGAATAATAGGGCAAGAAGGATTGCAATCTATATCAAGAACGATAAAATCTACGGGCACATAATCTAATGAGGACATCAATACAATTGTTACACCCACAGCCCCTGCTGCTATACATACTGGACCAATTACTAGAGCTCGTGCACGCCAACTAAATTACCAGGTACTTTCGTTTCTTGGTAATGATTCTAATGTTCATGAGAATATGATGCTGCCTAAATTGGATACATTTGTTTTGCTTACAAATGAAGGGCCTAGCTTGGAGAAGGATGAACATTGGAGCAAGAACAGGCATGGAGATGATGGCATGCGCAAGGGGAACAAGAACGGAGTTACAAGTGATGATTTCAGGACTTTGAAGCCACCATAATGGGTGCATGAAGCCTTGGACGAAATATACAAGATGCCACTTCATAAATTTCGTCCCGAGGCTATTTTAGGTGCTGCGTCACCTTATTATTGGGCCAGGCCCATGTAATTTCGAAATACATAAGTATAGGCTTTTTTTAGAGTCCGTATGTGTGGGGAAACAAGAGATAGGGTTGATTTCGGACCCCTCCACCAAGGGCCACGAAACTCCCCCCTCTTCCTCCATATATACAGCCCTTAGGGCATCGTTTAGACTTTGGGTTTTGTTTAGATTAAAAGTTCGCCATAGCTGCAACTTCGCGTACTTCGTTTGTGTTCAACGACCAGACAAAGGCGTCACAGAACCCCACCTTGATCAATAAAGCTTTCATCTTATATTCGCAATATCCAGATTGCAATCTTAGTTTCTTGCTTGTTCTTCGTTTGCTCGCAAGAAACAGACCCTCGTGGTCAGGTTGATCGTGCTCCGGCGTGGTCAATAACCTCTCGGAGTTGGTTTAGCGATCGCTAAGGCGCGACGTCCTCGCACGTTCGTAGTCGGATCGTCAAAGTCGACTTCCACCAAAGCGATATCCATCATCTCATCGAAAGACGGGACACCTTTGCCTCTATCATAATCCCTATTTGCAACAATAAGAACATCATTAATTCTTCCCATGGGTTTCTAGTGGAATCCGCAAGATGCAAGTTTAGAGAGCAATCATCAAAATCACGGAAATCTAGTAAATCACACAAAGTTTTGGGAATAGTACAGACACTAGCACCCAAATCACACAAAGCATAAAACTCATAATTTTTAATTTTAATTTTAATAGTTGGTTCCCACTCATCATAAATTTTTCTAGGGATAGAAACTTCCAATTCAAGTTTTTCTTCATAAGATTGCATCAAGGCATCAACGATATGTTTAGTAAACGCTTTATTTTGACTATAAGCGTGAGGAGATTTTAGCACGGATTGCAACAAGGAAATACAATCAATGAAAGAGCAATTTTCATAGTTAAATTCCTTGAAATCCATTATAGTGGGTTTAGCAACATCTAGGGTTTTAATTTCTTCAATCCCACTTTTATCAAATTTAGCATAAAGATTAACAAATTCAGAATTATTGGAACGCCTTCTAGGTAAAGGTGGATCATATTCAGTCCCATCATTATCAAGATTCATATTGCAAAACAAAGATTTAATAGGGGACACATCAATAACTTTTAGATCTTCATCATTATTTTCATAGGAACTAGAAGAACACGCTTTAATAAAGGCATCTTTCTTAGCACGCATCCTAGCGGTTCTTTCTTTGCACTCGTTAATAGAAATTCTCATGGATTTGAGAGACTCATTGATATCATGCTTAGGTGGAATAGATCTAAGTTTCAAAGAATCAACATCGAGAGCAATTCTATCAACGTTCCTAGCCAAATCATCAATCTTAAGCAATTTTTCTTCAATCATAGCGTTAAAATTCTTTTGTGAAGTAATAAATTCTTTAATATTAGATTCAAAATCAAATGGCATCTTATTATAATTTCCATAAGAATTGTTGTAGGAATTACCATAATTATTAGAGCGATTACTAGGATAAGGCATAGGGTTGAAATTTCCTCTAATACGCGTTGTTACCAAAATTGTTCCTACCAACAAAATTCACATCCATAGATTCATTATTATTCTCAATCAAAGTAGGCAAGGGCATATCATTAGGATCAGAAGAAACACTCTTATTAGCAAATAATTTCATAAGTTCATCCATCTTTCCACTCAAAACATTAATTTCTTCTATCGCATGCACCTTTTTAGTAGATCTTTCAGTATGCCATTGAGAATAATTAACCATAATATTATCTGGGAGTTTAGTAGCTTCTCCTAAAGTGATTTCCATAAAAGTGCCTCCCGCGGCCGAATCTAAAAGATTTCTAGAAGCAAAATTCAATCCGGCATAAAAATTCTGAACAATCATCCACAGATTTAAACCATGAGTAGGGCAATTACGTATCATTAATTTCATTCTCTCCCAAGCTTGTGCAACATGTTCATGATCAAGTTGTTTAAAATTCATAATATCGTTTCTAAGAGAGATGATCTTAGCGGGAGGAAAATACTTAGAGATAAAAGCATCTTTGCACTTGTTCCAAGAATCAATACTATTTTTAGGCAAAGACGAAAACCAAGCTTTAGCACGATCTCTAAGCGAAAAAGGAAATAGCTTCAATTTAACAATATCATTATCGACATCTTTCTTCTTTTGCATGTCACACAAATCAACGAAGCTATTAAGATGGGTAGCGGCATCTTCACTAGGAAGGTTGGAGAACGGATCTTTCATGACAAGATTCAACAAGGCAATATTAATTTCACAAGACTCAGCATCGGTAAGAGGAGCAATCGGAGTGCTAAGGAAATCATTATTATTGGTACTGGTGAAGTCACACAATTTAGTATTATCTTGAGCCATCGCGACAAACAAGCAAACTAACACACGAGCAAACAAAAAGCAAACGGAGAAAGAGAGGGAGGATAGAGAGAGAGGGCGAATAAAACGGCAAGGGTGAATTGGGGGGAGAGGAAAACGAGAGGCAAATGGCAAATAATGTAATGCGGGAGATAGGGATTGTGATGGGTACTTGGTATGTTGACTTTTGCGCAGACTCCCCGGCAACGGCGCCATAAATTCTTCTTGCAACCTCTTGAGCACTGCATTGGATTTCCCCGAAGAGGAAGGGATGATGCAGCAAAGTAGCGTAAGTATTTCCCTTAGTTTTTGAGAACCAAGGTATCAATCCAGTAGGAGGCTACGCTCGAGTCCCTCGTACCTACACAAAAACAATAGCTCAACGCAACCAACGTGCTTAGGGGTTGTCAATCCCTTCACGGTCACTTATGAAAGTGAAATCTGATAGAGATCGTAAATAATATTTTTGGTATTTTTGGTATAGAGATGCAAAGTAAAAAGTAAAAGCATAGTAAAAGCAAAGCAATAATAAAGTGATGGAGATTAATATGATGAGAAAGAGACCCGGGGTCCATAGGTTTCACTAGTGACTTCTCTCAAGAGCATAAGTATTCTACGATGGGTGAACAAATTACTGTTGAGCAATTGACAGAATTGAGCATAGTTATGAGAATATCTAGGTATGATCATGTATATAGGCATCACGTCCGAGACAAGTAGACCGAAACAATTCTGCATCTACTACTATTACTCCACTCATCGACCGCTATCCAGCATGCATCTAGAGTATTAAGTTAAAAACAGAGTAATGCCTTAAGCAAGATGACATGATGTAGAGGGATAGTTTCATGCAATATGATAAAAAAAACATCTTGTTATCCTCGATGGCAACGATACAATACGTGCCTTGCTGCCCCTTCTGTCACTGGGAAAGGACACCGCAAGATCGAACCCAAAGCTAAGCACTTCTCTCATGGCAAGAACAACCAATCTAGTAGGCCAAACCAAACTGATAATTCGAAGAGACTTGCAAAGATAACCAATCATACATAAAAGAATTCAGAGAAGATTCAAATATTATTCATAGATAGACTTGATCATAAACCCACAATTCATCGGTCTCAACAAACACACCGCAAAAAGAAGATTACATCGAATAGATCTCCACAAGAGAGGGGGATAACATTGTATTGAGATCCAAAAAGAGAGAAGAAGCCATCTAGCTACTAGCTTTGGACCCGTAGGTCTGAAGTAAAACACTTTATCGGAGGGGCTTAGATGATGATGTAGAAGCCCTCCGTGATCGATGCCCCCTCCGGCAGAGCTTCGGAACAGGCCCCAAGATGGGATCTCGTGGATACAGAAAGTTGCAGCGGTGGAATTAGGTTTTTGGCTCCGTATTTGATCGTTTGGGGGTACGTGGGTATATATAGGAGGAGGAAGTACGTCGGTGGAGCGACAGGGGGCCCACGAGGGTGGGGCGCGCCTGGGGGGGGTAGGGCGTGCCCCCTACCTCGTGGCCTCCTGTTATGTGTCTTGACGTAGGGTCCAAGTCTCCTGAGTTGTATTCGGTGAGAAAATCACGTTCCCGAAGGTTTCATTCCGTTTGGACTCCGTTTCATATTCCTTTTCTTCGAAACCCTAAAACAGGCAAAAAACAGCAATTTTGGGCTGGGCCTCCGGTTAATAGGTTAGTCCCAAAAATAATATAAAAGTGGACAATAAAGCCCAATAATGTCCAAAACAGTAGATAATATAGCATGGAGCAATCAAAAATTATAGATACGCGGGAGACGTATCACTTGCTCCTCCCATATGTTTGGTTGCAACAATGTCATCACTTCACATATGCCATGTATCATTGATTGCTACATGCTTGCCTTGATTGCCTCACACACGATGAACAATTTCTCTTTCTATTGCGTTGAGTGCCACACTATATTCACTACACCCTATGCACATTATGCTTGGATTGTCTTACACTTGACCCATGTGTTTAGACACTTCATTTCTTTTGGTGTTGTGAATGATTCCTATGCCTACCATAGACCTTTCATTGAGCGCTTTTCCCATGCTTGCTATGACTTTGAGGTAGATGCTTATTCTATTGTCATACATATTTGCATCTCTACCTCACATTTACATGCTTGTCCCCATGATATCTTTGATTGTGCTCGATTGATATGCTTACATGCCATGTCACAATCCTTTGTCACACCATATGCTTTGCATGATGACGACACTTGTTTGGTGACTCACCTCTTGAATGCTTGGTTTTGCACTAACGCTAACCACATTTGTTTTTCCAAGTGTTTGTTGTCCTTACTCCTTTTGAAGGAATCACAAGACGGTGCGACATTGGAGAGTGCCCATTTCAAGCTTCAAGATGACAACTACTTGGTGAACGTCCACTTCTACACTACAAAGCCATCTCTTTCCCATGGTGATTTGGTTTTCGATCCAAGGTCGGATCTTTCCCAAGGGAGGGGAGATGATGCGGAGCATCCTATGGACGTCACCATGTCAAGAGTCCGTTTGGCGAGTGACACGTGCGACATCTACTTCACATACCCAAAGGTGAATCATCTCCTTTACACGTGCTCACTTGACCCCTTCGAGGATGGTATACCACTTGACACTCCACTCGTGTGCATGCATAGGTATTGTCGGAACACTACAGATGAGGAGGAGGAGTGCAAGCGCCAAGGTACAACTACACCATCCGCGAGGGAAGCCTGGAAGCGATGACGGAAGAAGACAGAGCTGCTGATGCTACAGCGGCCGCACATCCGGCGCCTATGCAGCCGCCCAAGATCTGCACCAACAGAAGGCCAAGAGCTTCAACGGCCGGACATCCAGCGCCTCAGCAACGCCCGGACATCCGGCGACCAACCCCGGAAATTCGGCGACGCCTACCCAAAGAAGAACAGATTCGGCCATCGCCAGGCCGGACATCCGGCCAGTGCCCCGGACATCCGGCGTCTCGTGAATAGCCAGACATCTGGCCCCCAGCCCGGACATTCGGCGCCTGCCTGCGTGGTCTTTGACAAAAACGAGATGATGGGTTGAAAAGCACAGCATGACAATGCCTCCAGAACAAAAGAATAGAAGATAGATAATTGAAATAGGGGAATGGAGAAGAAAAAATGTCAACTTCTGCCACAAAAGAGCTTGAAAAGGCATCTTTAGGAGAAGGGTCGAGCGGAGTTGTTGGGAAAACCAACAACGAAAAGAATAAGCTTGATATGGTCTTAAGGAATACATCTCAAATTATGAGGTGACAACCTGCCACTCACGGGAAAAGAATTGGATTGATAAGAACAAGGAGACGAGAAAGCTATATCACCGGGAGGATAAAAGAAGAACTTGGGTCATTTATAAGCATCATAATAGCAACAAACCTTAGAAAAGGCTTTAGATGAAGTATAAACCCAAGATAACTCCAAAGAAGAGATTGATGGATTTAAAATACCTCATTCTTAACAACATGTGAATCATGAGACATGAACTCAAATTATCAAGAATGACATAATACCACCTCGAATGATACGGTTGAAAGAATTGCACTTTAAAATGCAAGATAAAGAATACTTGAGCTCCTCTGAAAAGAATCTCGATGAACACTTCGAGAAGGAATTAAATCCTTTGTGAACCATCATGTAGCCTCCATAAAGAACTCTGGTAATAAAAGAATGATCAAATGAAATGAAGGATGAAAAGAATAAGGTTGAAGCCTTGCAATGATTAGATGGATCTCCATGGTGATATAATTGCGAGAGCTTGGAACTCCGAGGAAGACAAGATGAAACAATTGAAATCAAGAATTTTGATGAATCTCCGGAATAAAGAATTAATCACTTGGTTGCAACAAGAATAAGAATTACATTATGCGTATCCTTCACCAATTTAAATTGATGACAATCCACGGATTTAGCATACTACTTATTCTCGTAGCAAGGATGAAGATAGATATAGCTCAACTTGAGAAGGTCTTCAACGATCCACCGGTAGAATTTGGAAAGCACGAATGCATTGATATGATAAACGAAGGAAGAAGAATCTTGGAAGAACCACCGTAAGAATTTAAAATGGACGAAGAAAAGATAAAGAAACACCTGGAAGAATTAGCAAATGAATGAAGATGCTTGCTAGGATTTAGATACATGAGAACGAAGAGATCATGAACTGATTAGAGAATATTGAATGATGCACCGGTAAGATTTGGAGAATGTGAGCTGCCAGCTGAAATGAATAATAATGAGATGATGGCCTCCGGAGAATCAAACTGAAAAGACTCCTGAATTTGCACCGGATGGGTGAAAAGAATAGTCACAAAGAAAACAATTATGAGAGGAAGACATAAAGCTAGAACCACGAATCTTGAAAAGAATGGAGCAAGATTTAAGAGAAACTCTCCTTCGGTCTTCAAAATCTGAGAATGACGATGAGAAACAACACCAAATTGTTGAGATACTCCGGGATGAAAATTAGAAAGGTTGAACCAACGATGAAAAGAAAAGAAAGATCTTGGAGAAAAGCATTTGACTGATGATAATTCATTCTTACGTCAAACTTTAAAAGATTTGAGAATAGCTTCGGTAAAATAAGAGGAGTCAGGTAAGATCCTGGAAAAAGACCTGTGGGTTAGGGCCCACTCAAAAGGAACATCATAGAACGATTTAAAAGAGAGAATGCACCGGTTAGATTTAAATGGCTAGAATGAGATAACAACCTCGAAATAGGTTGAACTGATCTTGAAAGACAACACGAGCCTTCTGAGATATCTTCAGCACTCCCGAACAAATGAATAGCGAGAAGTGAATTATTATGAGGTGCACCGGTATGAGAAGGTATTGAAACGAGGAAAAGATGTGATCACCATCGAAAGATTGCATTGAACACACCGGGGAAGATAAAAGAACAAAGAATTATAAACTTGAGGCTCCGTTAGTATCTTCATGAGAAACACCGGGTAAGAACATGAAGGAGAAGAATGGAGAGGCTTCACATCAATAAGATGGATACATGATCAAGAAATCTGAATCAGGAAAACAAGGGTGGGAGGGTGGGAAAACACCGTTGAGAATGAAACGAACACCGTTGAGAAGAAATGATAATTGATCTTGCTGATGTTGAAATGATCGGATCCACTTAAAGAGAAACACACCGGTTGAAAAGGATTGGCAAGACAATCTCGATTATCATGAAGGTTTAGTATTCACATAGAAATATGAGAACACCGCTTAGAAAAGGGATGGAATCCACATTTGACTTCGAAGCAACTCGAATACCACAACTCAAAACAAAACAAAGGATTGGCTTGCAGAATAAGCCGGAATAAACATATGATAGAGATTTCGTCCGAAGTTTTCATGGTGGGGCCTACACGGGCTCGATCGTACAGCACCATCATGTACAAGGTAGTGCACATGACATACGAAGCGTCCCCGAGTCGGCATAGCCAAGGACTCTTTAAGACACAACGAGACCACTGTAAAACCAACCATGGATAGGCGGACCACTAGACGTCGAACCCCAATTTCAAATCATACATCTGTCAGAAAGAAATCCTAAGAGCTACTTGAATTCCCACTTATAAACTCCCGAAATTTTCCGGTTATGCAATCAGGTGTTGGGGATACAGGGGAAGCATAATATCTCACCCAAAACTAGCAAATTCTGCATCCAGCTGTATCCATCCTTCAACACATAACCAAGAAACCTTCGGGAATCATTTACCTCAACCTTCGAAAAGCATCTGTTATGCGAGTTATGGCAATACTCCCGAACTCCCGCCCCAGTACTGGGTAGCGTCGAGGTTATCTCACCAACAACTGCATAAAAGAGATTTTCGATGTCGGTGAAACTACTATCAGGTATTCCAGAACTGCAACGATAAAATTGTGACGACAACACCTCGGAGCTCAACTCCCCGGGACACTGCCACAACCCCTAAATGACAGGAGGCACCAAGAACAATGTTCTCGTCACAAAACCATCGGAACGATTCCAAGATACCTGCGTGATCCTAAATTTTTTTTAGTGAAATTTGAGAAGAGAAGAGTCAAAACTCTATGTCAGGATGCCTCACCAGAGCGACGAAGGGACTGAGGAGTAAAAAGAAGTCCTAACTCTTCGATGTATATAATTCCTAAATGACTCAAGACATTTCTAGACTCAATAACGCCAGCGATTCGATCAAGCAGGGGGCTCCTAAGGTCGGGGAAAGCTCTAATACCAACTTGTAACGCCCTCGATGCGGCTATATCTCCCACGTGTCGAAGCACGACTTAGAGGCATAACTGCATTGAAAGCAATGTCGCAAGTGAGGTAATCTTCACACAACCCATGTAATACATAAGGGAAAGAGATACATAGTTGGCTTACAATCGCCACTTCACACAATTACGTGAATAAAGCATTACATCATCCAGATACAATCAAGGTCCGACTACGGATCCAAAATAAAGAAGACTACCCCAAATGCTATACAAATCCCCAATCGACCCCAACTGGGCTCCACTACTGATCAACTAGAACGAAACAACATAACGGACAAGATCTACATCGAGCTCCTCCTTGAGCTTGGTTGAGTCACCTGCCCGGTACCATCGGCACCTGCAAACTGGTTTTGGAAGTAACTGTGAGTCACGGGGACTCAGCAATCTTACACCCTCGCGATCAAGACTATTTAAGCTTATGGGTAAGGTAAAAGGTATGAGGTGGAGCTGCAGCAAGCGACTAGCATGTTTGGTGGCTAACATACGCAAATGAGAGCGAGAAGAGAAGGCAAGGCACGGTCGATAAAACTATGATCAAGAAGTGATCCTAGAACAACCTACGTCAAACATAACTCCAACACCGTTTTCACTTCCCGGACCCCGCCGAGAAGAGACCATCACGGTTACACACGCGGTTGATGTATTTTAATTAAGGTCAACTTCAGGTTTTCTACAACCGGACATTAACAAATTCCCATCTTCCCATAACCGCGGGCACGGCTTTCGAAAGTTCAGATCCCTGCAGGGGTGTCCCAACTTAGCCCATCACAAGCTCTCACGGTCAACGAAGGATATTCCTTCTAGCAGGAAGACCCAATCAGACTCGGAATCCCGGTTACAAGACATTTCGACAATGGTAAAACAAGACCAGCAAAGCCACCCAGATGGGCCGACAAATCCCGATAGGAGCTGCACATATCTCGTTCTCAGGGCACACCAGATGAGCCAGACGTCGGGTGCGCCAGCCCAGAGTTTCCCCTGGTAGCTCCGGACATCGCTCAGTTTGGACCAACACTCAGAGGAGCACTAGCCCGGGGGTTTAAAATAAAGATGACCCTTGAGTCTGCAGAACCCAAGGGAAAGAAAAGGCTAGGTGGCGAATGGTAAAACCAATGTTGGGCCATGCTGGAGGAGTTTTATTCAAGGCGAACTGTCAAGGGGTTCCCATTATAATCCAACCGCGTAAGGAACGGAAAATCCGGGAACATAACACTGATATGACAGAAACTAGGGCGGCAAGAGTGGAACAAAACACCAGGCATAAGGCCGAGCCTTCCACCCTTTACCAAGTATATAGATGCATTAATTAAATAAAAGGTATTGTGATATCCCAACAAGTAAACATGTTCCAACAAGGAACAACATCTCCATGTTCCAACAAGGAACAAACTTCATCTTCACCTGCAACTAACAACGCTATAAGAGGGGCTGAGCAAAGCGGTAACATAGCCAAACAATAGTTTGCTAGGACAAGGTGGGTTATAGGCTTGGCTTAACAATATGGGAGGCAAGATAAGCAAGTGGTAGGTATCGCAGCATAGGCATAGCAAAAGAGCGAGCAACTAGCAAGCAAAGATAGAAGTGATTTTGAGGGTATGGTCATCTTGCCTGAGATCCCGCAAAGAAGAAGAACGAGTCCATGAAGAAGACAAACGGACGAAGTCAAACGAATCCTCACCACACGACGTTATCGGTACCAACCCGAAGAAGCAACACCGGAAAGAAGCAAACAACATAGTAAACAACCACCACATAAACATGGCATGATGCACAACCAAATATGATGCATGTCCGGTTTAAAGATACATGGCATGGCAAAGTGCACAAGCAATCCAACAAATTAAGTGGAGCTCAATATGCAACTCCGTTGCATATTGACGAAACACCACATTCGAGTTACTTAGTTCGATCTCGTTTATGTACCCAACAAGATTAAATGTTGTTAGCATGGCAAGAGGGTGAAGCAAAATAAAACTACCTATCTAGTCAAGTTTAAATGAGACCGGAAGCAACGAACAACAATTCCGGTAAATCCCCATATGCATATATTAGGTTTGGTACTGTTCTGCCCTAAACACAATTTTAGGGTTGATAAACATGCAAAGTAAAGTCACCATGATAAACTAGGAATTCTTCCACCCCATTTGCATATAAAGTTTGTTAAGTTTGGAGCTGCGGTTATTTAGTTATGAAATAAATCATTTTAACAAGTTATTTAAGCAAATTAAAACAAACAGCTATTTAAACATTTCAAACATAGATGAAAGTTGGATATTATGAATCTAGACAAAATTCTAAGCAAGTCTCATATATAAAACATTTTAAACCGATGCACGGTTATTAAGTTATTATATGCATGAAGTATAGGGACCTTTTTGTAAAATAGTAAATCTCTGGATAATACACAAATTCGCAGACGCTGGAAAAAACATGATATGGGCCGTATCTGGCTGGGCCAACAGGAGCAGGGCGCTGGAGGTAGCTCACCCATGGGCCAAGCCCAGATCGACGCAAAGGCTGGAGGAGGCCGGTTCCTGGGCAGCTAGGCGCGTAGCTGGACCGAGCGATGGGGAGACGCGGTCAAATGAGGCAGGACCAGGCGCGGGTCAACGCAACAGCGGCGGCGCGCTTGATCCCGAACTGTTGCTCGAAGCAGGGGAAGCAGGGGCCGACCGCGAGGGACTTGGACGACAGCGGTGGGCTTGGCGCGCACTTCGGTGAGGACGGACGAAGGGGCCGGATCCAGGCGGCGAAGGAGGAACGGAGAAGGCTCCACGGCTTGACAGCGTCCAAGCAACGAACAGAGGGGGCTTGAGCGAGTCGCGGAAGCCATGGCTCAGCTGCTGGTCTGGCGGCTCTGCTCGGAGAGGTGGCCAGCGACGTGCTGGACGCGGGGGAGGCCGAGAACGAGCTTGGACGGCACCGGTGCAGGGATGACGCGGGGACGGACTTGGTGTGGTGGAGCTCCGGGCCATGGCGAGCGGAGCACCTGGTGGACGAGGTGGCCGTGGTGGTCGCCAGGAAGACAGCAGCGGGCATCGGCAAGAGGAGCTCTACTCCGGTGAGCTGGTTGTCGGCGGCACGACGGACGGCAAGGGAGTGAGGTCCAGCACGAGGAAGCACACGGAGGCGACCATGGATGGGCGGCGGCGCACGGGGCAGAAGAGCTCCTGCCATGGTTGTTCTGGTCAAGGAGGGGGCGGGAGAGCACGGCGGTGAAGTTGCGAGGTGGTGCTCCGCGTCCGTGGCGATGCAGCGACCTCCTGGCGATGCGGCGGCCTGGTGGATGGTGCTGCTCGACGAGGCAGAGGCGGCGATGTTGGCCCTGAGGGGTGGTCACGCCGCACGCGAGGAGACGCAGAGAGGTGGAGGAGAAGAAGGGGCTTCGCCGGGGATGGCTCGGTCGTCGCCGCGGCGCTAGGGGGATCGGACGCGGCCTTGGTTGGTGGTTGGCCGAAGTCGAGGAGGGAGATGATTGGCTGTGCGCTGGTTGGTGGATCGGGCAAGATTCCGATGTGGATGGTGAGAGAAGTGGCGGCGGCGGGTGAGGGGATGGATGGGACAAGTTGTTGGGGATCGTAGCAGAAATTAAAAAAATTCTACGCATCACCAAGATCAATCTATGGAGTATTCTAGCAACGAGGGGAATAAGAGTGCATCTACATACCCTTGTAGATCGCGAGCGGAAGCGTTCAAGTGAACGGGGATGATGGAGTCGTACTCGCCGTGATCCAAATCACCGATGACCAAGTGCCGAACGGACAGCACCTCCGCGTTCAACACACGTACGGTAGTTGGGAAGACGTCTCCTCCTTCTTGATCCAGCAAGGGGGAAGAAGAGGTTGATGAAGATCCAGCAGCACGACGGCGTGGTGGTTGATGCAGCAGGATCCCGGCAGGGCTTCGCCAAGCACAAGCGGGGAGGAGAGGTGTTACGGAGGGAGAGGGAGGTGCCAAGAGCAAGGTACGGCTGCCCTCCCTCCCTTCCACTATATATAGGGGCTAGGGGGGCGCATGCCCCCTTGGAGATCCCATCTAAAAAGGGGGGGGGCGGCCCCTGGGGGCAACGGCCCCTTAGGGTTTCCAACCAGGGGGCGCATGCCCCCTCAGGGGGCAACGGCCCCCTAGGGTTTCCAACCCTAGGCGCCTTGGGCCCTTGGGTGGGGCGCACCAGCCCATCAGGGGCTGGTTCCCATGCCACTTCAGCCCATGGGGCTCTCCGGGATAGGTGGCCCCATCTGGTGGACCCTCGGGACCCTTCCGGTGGTCCCGGTACAATACCGGTAACCCCCGAAACCTTCCCGCTGGCCGAAACTTGACTTCCTATATATAAATCTTTACCTCTGGACCATTCTGGAACTCCTCGTGACGTCCGGGATCTCATCCGGGACTCCGAACAACTTTCGCGTTACTACATACTAATATCTCTACAACCCTAGCGTCACCAAACCTTAAGTGTGTAGACCCTACGGGTTCGGGAGACACGCAGACATGACCGAGACGCCTCTCCGATCAATAACCAACAACGGGATCTGGATACCCATGTTGGCTCCCACATGCTCCTCGATGATCTCATCGGATGAACCACGATGTCGAGGACTTAATCAATCCTGTATTCAATTCCCTTTGTCAATCGATACGTTACTTGCCCGAGACTCGATCGTCGGTATCCCAATACCTTGTTCAATTTCGTTACCGGCAAGTCACTTTACTCGTACCGTAATGCATGATCCCGTGACCAACCCCTTGGTCACATTGAGCTCATTATGATGATGCATTACCGAGTGGGCCCAGAGATACCTCTCCGTCATACGGAGTGACAAATCCCAGTCTCGATTCGTGCCAACCCAACAGACACTTTCGGAGATACCCGTAGTGCACCTTTATAGCCACCCAGTTACATTGTGACGTTTGATACACCCAAAGCACTCCTATGGTATCCGGGAGTTGCACAATCTCATGGTCTAAGGAAATGATACTTGACATTAGAAAAGCTCTCACAAAACGAACTTACACGATCTTTGTGCTATGCTTAGGTTTGGGTCTTGTCCATCACATCATTCTCCTAATGATGTGATCCCGTTATCAATGACATCCCCATGTCCATAGCCAGGAAACCATGACTATCTGTTGATCAACGAGCTAGTCAACTAGAGGCTCACTAGGGACACATTGTGGTCTATGTATTCACACATGTATTACGATTTCCGGATAATACAATTATAGCATGAATAATAGACAATTATCATGAACAAGGAAATATAATAATCATTTTATTATTGCCTCTAGGGCATATTTCCAACAGTCTCCCACTTGCACTAGAGTCAATCATCTAGTTACATTGTGATGAATCGAACACCCATGGAATTCTGGTGTTGATCATGTTTTGCTCTAGGGAGAGGTTTAGTCAACGGATCTGCTACATTCAGGTCCGTATGTACTTTACAAATTTCTATGTCTCCATTTTGAACACTTTCACAAATGGAGTTGAAGCGATGCTTGATATGCCTGGTCTTCCTGTGAAACCTGGGCTCCTTGGCAAGGGCAATAGCTCCAGTCTTGTCACAGAAGAGAGTCATCGGCCCCGACGCATTGGGTATGACTCCTAGGTCGGTGATGAACTCCTTCACCCAGATTGCTTCTTGTGCTGCCTCCGAGGCTGCCATGTATTCTGCTTCACATGTAGATCCCGCCACGACGCTTTGCTTGCAACTGCACCAGCTTACTGCCCCACCATTCAAAATATACACATATCCGGTTTGTGACTTAGAGTCATCCAGATCTGTGATGAAGCTAGCGTCGACGTAACCCTTTACGACGAGCTCTTCGCCACCTCCATAAACGAGAAACATATCCTTGGTCCTTTTCAGGTACTTCAGGATGTTTTTGACCGCTGTCCAGTGTTCCTTGCCGGGATTACTTTGGTACCTACCTACCAAACTTACGGCAAGGTTTACATCAGGTCTGGTACACAGCATGGCATACATAATAGACCCTATGGCTGAGGCATAGGGGATGACACTCATCTCTTCTATATCTTCTACCGTGGTCGGGCATTGAGTCGTGCTCAATCGCACATCTAGCAATACAGGCAAGAACCCCTTCTTGACTGATCCATTTTGAACTTCTTCAATATCTTGTCAAGGTACGTACTCTGTGAAAGACCAATGAGGCGTCTTGATCTATCTCTATAGATCTTGATGCCTAATATATAAGCAGCTTCTCCAAGGTCCTTCATTGAAAAACACTTGTTCAAATAGGCCTTTATGCTTTCCAAGAATTCTATATCATTTCCCATCAACAGTATGTCATCCACATACAATATGAGAAATGCTACAGAGCTCCCACTCACTTTCTTGTAAATGCAGGCTTCTCCATAAGTCTGCATAAACCCAAACACTTTGATCATCTCATCAAAGCGAATGTTTCAACTCCGAGATGCTTGCACCAGCCCATAAATCGAGCGTTGGAGCTTGCACACCTTGTCAGCATTCTTAGAATCGACAAAACCTTCCGGCTGCATCATATACAATTCTTCCTTAAGGAAACCATTAAGGAATGCCATTTTGATGTCCATTTGCCATATCTCATAATCATAGAATGCGGCAATTGCTAACATGATTCGGACGGACTTCAGCTTCGCTACGGGTGAGAAAGTCTCATCGTAGTCAACCCCTTGAACTTGTCGATAACCCTTAGCGACAAGCCGAGCTTTATAGATGGTCACATTACCATCCGCGTATGTCTTCTTCTTAAAGCTCCATTTATTTTCTATGGCTCGCCGATCAACGGGCATGATAGAGGCTAAGGTGTCCTGATGTTTCGATGAGATGCTGGCTATCGTTTTCTGTGGGAGTCGACCTTGACGATCCGACTACGAACGTGCGAGATGTCGCGTCTTAGCAACCGCTAAACCAACTTCCGAGGGTTATTGACCACGCCGGAGCACGATCAACCTGACCACGAGGGTCTGTTTCCTACGAGCAAACGAAGAACAAGCAAGAAACTGAGATTGCAATCTGGATATTGCGAATATAAGATGAAAGCTTTATTGATCAAGGTGGGGTTCTGTGACGTCTTGGTCTGGTCGTTGGACACAAACGAAGTACGCGAAGTTGCAGCTATGGCGAACTTTTAATCTAAACAAAACCCCAAAGTCTAAACGACGCCCTAAGGGCTGTATATATGGAGGAAGAGGGGGGAATTTCGTGGCCCTTGAGGGTGGGGTCCGAAACCAACCCTAACTCTTGTTTCCCCACACATACGGACTCTAAAAATAGCCTATACTTAAGTATTTCGAAATTACATGGGCCTGGCCCATTAATAAGGTGACGCAGCACCTAGAATAGCCTATGGACGAATATTATGAAGTGGCATCTTGTATATTTCGTCCAAGGCTTCATGCACTCCTTATGGCGGCTTCAAAGTCCTGAAATCATCACTTGTAACTCCGTTCTTGATCCCCTTGCGCATGCCATCAACTCCATGATAGAGGCGGAGGTGTCCCGTCTTTCGATGAGAAGATGGATTTCGCTTTGGTGGAAGTCGACTTTGACGATCCGACTACGAACGTGCGAGGACGTCGCGCCTTAGCAATCGCTAAACCAACTCCGAGAGGTTATTGACCACGCCGGAGCACGATCAACCTAACCACGAGGGTCTGTTTCCTGCGAGCAAACGAAGAACAAGCAAGAAACTGAGATTGCAATCTGGATATTGCGAATATAAGATGAAAGCTTTATTGATCAAGGTGGGGTTCTGTGACGCCTTTGTCTGGTCGTTGAACACAAACGAAGTACGCGAAGTTGCAGCTATGGCGAACTTTTAATCTAAACAAAACCCAAAGTCTAAACGGTGCCCTAAGGGCTGTATATATGGAGGAAGAGAGGGGGAATTTCGTGGCCCTTGGTGGAGGGGTCCGAAATCAACCCTATCTCTTGTTTCCCCACACATACGGACTCTAAAAATAGCCTATACTTATGTATTTCGAAATTACATGGGCCTGGCCTAATAAAAAGGTGACGCAGCACCTATAATAGCCTCGGGACGAAATTTATGAAGTGGCATCTTGTATATTTCGTCCAAGGCTTCATGCACCCATTCTGGTGGCTTCAAAGTCCTGAAATCATCACTTGTAACTCCGTTCTTGTTCCCCTTGCGCATGGCATCTCCATGCTTGTTCTTGCTCCAATGTTCATCCTTCTCCAAGCTAGGCCCTTCATTTGTAAGCAAAACAAATGTATCCAATTTAGGCAGCATCATATTCTCATGAACATTAGAATCATTACCAAGAAACGAAAGTACCTGATAATTTAATTGGCGTGCGCGAGCTCTAGTAATTGGTCCCGTATATGTAGCAGTAGGGGCTGTGGGTGTAACAATGGTATTGATGTCCTCATCATATATGGAGGAAGAGGGGGGAATTTCGTGGCCCTTGGTGGAGGGGTCCGAAATCAACCCTATCTCTTGTTTCCCCACACATACGGACTCTAAAAATAGCCTATACTTATGTATTTCGAAATTACATGGGCCTGGCCCAATAATAAGGTGACGCAGCACCTAAAATAGCCTCGGGATGAAATTTATGAAGTGGCATCTTGTATATTTCGTCCAAGGCTTCATGCACCCATTATGGTGGCTTCAAAGTCCGGAAATCATCACTTGTAACTCCGTTCTTGTTCCCCTTGCGCATGCCATCATCTCCATGCTTGTTCTTGCTCCAATGTTCATCCTTCTCCAAGCTAGGCCCTTCATTTGTAAGCAAAACAAATGTATCCAATTTAGGCAGCATCATATTCTCATGAACATTAGAATCATTACCAAGAAACGAAAGTACCTGGTAATTTAGTTGGCGTGCACGAGCTCTAGTAATTGGTCCATTATGTATAGCAGCAGGGGCTGTGGGTGTAACAATTGTATTGATGTCCTCATCATCCTCCCCTTCTTGAAATGAAGTCGTCCTCGACGGAAGTTCATCTTCCTCACCCAAATAAGGCTTCAAATCTGCAATGTTAAAAGTGGGACTAACCCCAAAATCTGCAGGCAGCTCAAGTTTATATGCATTATCATTTATTTTCTCTAACACCATAAAGGGACCATCAGCACGTGGCATTAACTTTGATTTGCGCAAATCAGGAAATCTATCCTTACGCAAATGTAACCAAACAAGATCTCCAGGTGCAAACACAACATGTTTTCTACCCTTATCTCCAGCAAGTTTATATTTAGCATTCATGCGCTCAATGTTTTCCTTAGTTAACTCATGCATTTTTAAAATCAATTCAGCACGTTGTTTAGCATCAAAATTAACCTTCTCCGAAGATGGAAGAGGCAACAAATCAATAGGTGCACGAGGTAGGAAACCATACACAACTTCAAAAGGGCACATCTTAGTAGTAGAATGCAATGAACGATTATAAGCAAATTCAATATGAGGCAAGCATTCCTCCCACATTTTCTTATTATTCTTCAAAACAGCCCTAAGCATAGTAGACAACGTTCTATTGACTACTTCAGTTTGTCCATCAGTTTGGGGGTGACACGTAGTACTAAAAAGCAGTTTAGTCCCCAACTTAGCCCATAAACATCTCCAAAAGTGGCTAAGAAATTTAGTATCACGATCTGAAACAATAGTATTTGGCACACCATGCAAGCGAATAATTTCACGAAAGAACAAATCAGCAACATTAACAGCATCATCGCTTTTATGACATGGTATAAAGTGTGCCATTTTCGAGAATCTATCCACGACAACAAATATGCTATCCCTCCCCTTCTTTGTTCGAGGTAAACCTAAAACAAAGTCCATAGATATATCCTCCCAAGGAACACTAGGTACAGGCAAAGGCATATATAAACCATGAGGATTGAGTCGTGACTTAGCTTTTTGACATGTAGTGCATCGAGCAATAAAACGCTCAACATCCCGTCTCATCTTTGGCCAAAAGAAATGTGTAGCAAGTTGATGAGGACATCAATACAATTGTTACACCCACAGCCCCTGCTGCTATACATACTGGACCAATTACTAGAGCTCGTGCACGCCAACTAAATTACCAGGTACTTTCGTTTCTTGGTAATGATTCTAATGTTCATGAGAATATGATGCTGCCTAAATTGGATACATTTGTTTTGCTTACAAATGAAGGGCCTAGCTTGGAGAAGGATGAACATTGGAGCAAGAACAAGCATGGAGATGATGGCATGCGCAAGGGGAACAAGAACGGAGTTACAAGTGATGATTTCAGGACTTTGAAGCCACCATAATGGGTGCATGAAGCCTTGGACGAAATATACAAGATGCCACTTCATAAATTTCGTCCCGAGGCTATTTTAGGTGCTGCGTCACCTTATTATTGGGCCAGGCCCATGTAATTTCGAAATACATAAGTATAGGCTATTTTTAGAGTCCGTATGTGTGGGGAAACAAGAGATAGGGTTGATTTCGGACTCCTCCACCAAGGGCCACGAAATTCCCCCCCCCCCTCTTCCTCCATATATACAGCCCTTAGGGCATCGTTTAGACTTTGGGTTTTGTTTAGATTAAAAGTTCGCCATAGCTGCAACTTCGCGTACTTCGTTTGTGTTCAACGACCAGACAAAGGCGTCACAGAACCCCACCTTGATCAATAAAGCTTTCATCTTATATTCGCAATATCCAGATTGCAATCTCAGTTTCTTGCTTGTTCTTCGTTTGCTCGCAGGAAACAGACCCTCGTGGTCAGGTTGATCGTGCTCCGGCGTGGTCAATAACCTCTCAGAGTTGGTTTAGCGATTGCTAAGGCGCGACGTCCTCGCACGTTCGTAGTCGGATCGTCAAAGTCGACTTCCACCAAAGCGATATCCATCATCTCATCGAAAGACGGGACACCTCCGCCTCTATCACGACTCAATCCTCATGGTTTATATATGCCTTTGCCTGTACCTAGTGTTCCTTGGGAGGATATATCTATGGACTTTGTTTTAGGTTTACCTCGAACAAAGAAGGGGAGGGATAGCATATTTGTTGTCGTGGATAGATTCTCGAAAATGGCACACTTTATACCATGTCATAAAAGCGATGATGCTGTTAATGTTGCTGATTTGTTCTTTCGTGAAATTATTCGCTTGCATGGTGTGCCAAATACTATTGTTTCAGATCGTGATACTAAATTTCTTAGCCACTTTTGGAGATGTTTATGGGCTAAGTTGGGGACTAAACTGCTTTTTAGTACTACGTGTCACCCCCAAACTGATGGACAAACTGAAGTAGTCAATAGAACGTTGTCTACTATGCTTAGGGCTGTTTTGAAGAATAATAAGAAAATGTGGGAGGAATGCTTGCCTCATATTGAATTTGCTTATAATCGTTCATTGCATTCTACTACTAAGATGTGCCCTTTTGAAGTTGTGTATGGTTTCCTACCTCGTGCACCTATTGATTTGTTGCCTCTTCCATCTTCGGAGAAGGTTAATTTTGATGCTAAACAACGTGCTGAATTGATTTTAAAAATGCATGAGTTAACTAAGGAAAACATTGAGCGTATGAATGCTAAATATAAACTTGCTAGAGATAAGGGTAGAAAACATGTTGTGTTTGCACCTGGAGATCTTGTTTGGTTACATTTGCGTAAGGATAGATTTCCTGATTTGCGCAAATCAAAGCTAATGCCACGTGCTGATGGTCCCTTTAAGGTGTTAGAGAAAATAAATGATAATGCATATAAACTTGAGTTGCCTGCAGATTTTGGGGTTAGTCCCACTTTTAACATTGCAGATTTGAAGCCTTATTTGGGTGAGGAAGATGAACTTCCGTCGAGGACGACTTCATTTCAAGAAGGGGAGGATGATGAGGACATCAATACAATTGTTACACCCACAGCCCCTGCTGCTATACATACTGGACCAATTACTAGAGCTCGTGCACGCCAACTAAATTACCAGGTATTTCTTGGTAATGATTCTAATGTTCATGAGAATATGATGCTGCCTAAATTGGATACATTTGTTTTGCTTACAAATGAAGGGCCTAGCTTGGAGAAGGATGAACATTGGAGCAAGAACAAGCATGGAGATGATGGCATGCGCAAGGGGAACAAGAACTGAGTTACAAGTGATGATTTCAGGACTTTGAAGCCACCATAATGGGTGCATGAAGCCTTGGACGAAATATACAAGATGCCACTTCCTAAATTTCGTCCCGAGGCTATTTTAGGTGCTGCGTCACCTTATTATTGGGCCAGGCCCATGTAATTTCGAAATACATAAGTATAGGCTATTTTTAGAGTCCGTATGTGTGGGGAAACAAGAGATAGGGTTGATTTCGGAGCCCTCCACCAAGGGCCACGAAATTCCCCCCTCTTCCTCCATATATACAGCCCTTAGGGCATCGTTTAGACTTTGGGTTTTGTTTAGATTAAAAGTTCGCCATAGCTGCAACTTCGCGTACTTCGTTTGTGTTCAACAACCAGACAAAGGCGTCACAGAACCCCACCTTGATCAATAAAGCTTCCATCTTATATTCGCAATATCCAGATTGCAATCTTAGTTTCTTGCTTGTTCTTCGTTTGCTCGCAGGAAACAGACCCTCGTGGTCAGGTTGATCGTGCTCCGGCGTGGTCAATAACCTCTCGGAGTTGGTTTAGCGATTGCTAAGGCGCGACGTCCTCGCACGTTCGTAGTCGGATCGTCAAAGTCGACTTCCACCAAAGCGAAATCCACCATCTCATCGAAAGACGGGACACCTTTGCCTCTATCACATGATCAGAATCATCTCCACCATGTTCTTCACGTGTAATAAGAGCCAAAGTCTCCTCATCATAGTCACTAGCAGACTCATATCCACCATCCGCGGTAGCAACCATCACACGCGGAGATTTGCATTCTCTCGCATAATGACCTCCTCCCTTACAACGACGACAAATAATATCACTTGTGTGCCCTGTTGATGCCATGGAAGAAGAAGAACGCTGTGCAGGACCCGCAGGTGCGCTCTTGGAAGATAATGGTGGTTGTGCCTGTTTTCTTGTATCACGGCTGCAGGTGGCACCGGATGGAGGTGCTGGTGCAGTTGAAGTAGAAGATGCACGTGGTGTCCATGATGAAGGTCGGCCTGCAGAAAAGTTAGTTCGCCCCAATGCTTGTCGATCCTGCACTTCACGTTCAGCTTTACAAGCAAGATGGAATAAACGAGTGATATTAGTATACTCCTTATAGTCTAGAATGGTCTGAATCTCTCTATTTAATCCACCCAGAAAACGTGCAAGCATAGCTTCATTCTCCTCAACAATACCACATCTAATCATGCCAGTTTGTAATTCCTGATAATATTCTTCTACAGAATTTTTCCCTTGTCTTAAACGCTGCAATTTTTGAAGCAATTCACGTTGATAATATGGTGGAACCCAACGCGTACGCATAGCAGTTTTCAAAGCAGGCCAAGTAGTTGGAATAGGATATAATCTACAATGTTCAGACCACCATACACATGCAAAACTAGTGAAAGCACAAACGGCAACAGCAACTCGTCTCTCCTCAGGATATTGTAAACATGTAAATCGTTGTTCAGTTTCTAACTCCCAAGTAAGATATATATCAGGAACATATCTACCCTCAAATGGTGGAATATTCAATTTCAGTTTAGGAATATGGACATCATCTCGTACCTGAGGTGGTGGTGCAGGCCTACCATTACGAATATATACCTGAGGTCGACCTGCTGGTGGTGGTGCTGGTGGCTGCTCGTAGATCTGATTTTGATCAACCTCATCCTCATAATCGCCCGCATACTCATCATCCTCCTGGGTACCAGCAACAGCAGTAGCAGGAGCCACAGAAGTATCAACAGCAGCACCAACAGTTTGGCCAAACGCAAGAGGAACACGGCTCGCTCGACGAAGGTCTATTTCGCGACGTGGAGGTAGTCGTTGTTGTTGTTGTTGGAGAGGTGCGTTAGGTGCAGCGGGTGGTGGTGGTGGAAGACGCGCGAGCAATTCATTAAATCTGTTATCGAGTTTTGTTTCGAACGTCTTCTCAAGGCCAGTGATCTTCTCCATGGCCTCTTCAAAATTGTTCAGCACATCTTGCACCTGTTCAGTCATCATTTGCTGAAACTTATCATGAAGCTCCTTGTTCGATAAATTCTCCCAGTCAATCTCGTCGGCTTGTGATCCTGGCATGGTTAGCAGCAATAGAAACACACAAGAATATGATCCTACAGACTACGAACAAGTGGTGGTGGTGGGTGTCACAAATCCGTCAAGCAAAACTCAAATTCTTACCAGTTCTTACCCAGCAACAGGCGATGATCGGCAACCGTTGTAGTCAAAACTTCTCAAAGCTTGGATAGAGCGATTACCAGGGAGAGTCAAACGCACGACGTAGATGTATGTGGAGCTGGGAAGGCTTATACTATGGTAGCAAAAAGGGTCAGCAATAATCAATTCAGAGATGCAAAGTTGAATAAACGCTCAACGACGGTACTGTGCTGGTCCTAGGCTAGACTGTGCTAGAGACGCGAGCCTAGAACACCAACAAAATCACGGCGCGACACGTAAACAAGGGAAAAGCACACTCTGAATTTTTTTTCGCTCTTTTTTTTTCGAAACCTACTCCGGCAAGGAAACACGAATCGGAATCTAGATGGATCTCGAAAACAAACCTAATATGACAAGAACTCGGATTGGTGGTGGATATATGGTGGTAGATGGCAGCGGTGGTGGTATATGACAGCTGTGGTGGTATATGGATACGGATTCGAAGCGGTGGCGGATAAACGGTGGTGGCGGCGTGATGATAGATGGTGGTGGTAGATGGCAGGGGCGATGATGATGGTGCGGCGGCGGCGTGACAACTTATGACCAGAACTCGAAGCTCTAAAAGACTAGACTCTAAAACCAGCAACTAGACCGACGATGCAACCGCAAATTCAACAAAGCAAAACCCTAAAAAGATTATGCAAAGGCTCAGATTGGTTCGGATATGATGAACTAACCCTAATTTTTTTTGTGTGGCTTTTCGTGGACTGTAGGAATGAAGAACAGACTCGATCTAAACTACGAAAAACTGTAAAATCTCACCGAGCAACCTGGAAATCTGATACCACTTGATAGAGGCGGAGGTGTCCCGTCTTTCGATGAGATGGTGGATTTCGCTTTGGTGGAAGTCGACTTTGACGATCCGACTACGAACGTGCGAGGACGTCGCGCCTTAGAAATCGCTAAACCAACTCCGAGAGGTTATTGACCACACCGGAGCACGATCAACCTGACCACGAGGGTCTGTTTCCTGCGAGCAAACGAAGAACAAGCAAGAAACTAAGATTGCAATCTGGATATTGCGAATATAAGATGAAAGCTTTATTGATCAAGGTGGGGTTCTGTGACGCCTTTGTCTGGTCGTTGAACACAAACGAAGTACGCGAAGTTGCAGCTATGGCGAACTTTTAATCTAAACAAAACCCAAAGTCTAAACGATGCCCTAAGGGCTGTATATATGGAGGAAGAGGGGGGAATTTCGTGGCCCTTGGTGGAGGGGTCCGAAATCAACCCTATCTCTTGTTTCCCCACACATACGGACTCTAAAAATAGCCTATACTTATGTATTTCGAAATTACATGGGCCTGGCCCAATAATAGGGTGATGCAGCACCTAAAATAGCCTCGGGACGAAATTTATGAAGTGGCATCTTGTATATTTCGTCCAAGGCTTCATGCACCCATTATGGTGGCTTCAAAGTCCTGAAATCATCACTTGTAACTCCGTTCTTGTTCCCCTTGCGCATGCCATCATCTCCATGCTTGTTCTTGCTCCAATGTTCATCCTTCTCCAAGCTAGGCCCTTCATTTGTAAGCAAAACAAATGTATCCAATTTAGGCAGCATCATATTCTCATGAACATTAGAATCATTACCAAGAAACGAAAGTACCTGGTAATTTAGTTGGCGTGCACGAGCTCTAGTAATTGGTCCAGTATGTATAGCAGCAGGGGCTGTGGGTGTAACAATTGTATTGATGTCCTCATCAAACATTAACAGCATCATCGCTTTTATGACATGGTATAAAGTGTGCCATTTTCGAGAATCTATCCACGACAACAAATATGCTATCCCTCCCCTTCTTTGTTCGAGGTAAACCTAAAATAAAGTCCATAGATATATCCTCCCAAGGAACACTAGGTACAGGCAAAGGCATATATAAACCATGAGGATTGAGTTGTGACTTAGCTTTTTGACATGTAGTGCATCGAGCAATAAAACGCTCAACATCCCGTCTCATCTTTGGCCAAAAGAAATGTGTAGCAAGTACGTCCTCCGTCTTCTTCACGCCAAAGTGTCCCATTAATCCTCCTCCATGCGCCTCCTGCAACAACAAAAGACGAACGGAGCTAGCTGGAATGCATAGCTTGTTAGCACGAAACACAAATCCATCGTTAACGAGAAACTTGTTCCACATTCTTCCTTCTTTACAATTCTGCATTACATCTTTAAAATCAGCACCATGCACATATTGATCTTTGATGGTCTCCAAACCAAATATTTTGAAGTCAAGTTGTGAAAGCATAGTATAGCGACGAGACAATGCATCAGCAATTACATTTTCTTTTCCCTTCTTGTGTTTAATGACATAAGGGAAAATCTCAATGAATTCAACCCATTTAGCATGTCTACGATTCAGTTTAGCTTGACTTTTAATATGTTTCAAAGATTCATGATCAGAATGTATAACAAATTCTTTGGGCCATAAATAATGTTGCCATGTTTCTAAAGTCCGAACAAGAGCATATAATTCTTTATCATAAGTAGAATAATTCAGACTAGGCCCACTCAATTTTTCAGAAAAGTATGCAACAGGTTTGCCATCTTGTAATAGCACACCTCCTAATCCAATTCCACTAGCATCACATTCAAGCTCAAAAGTCTTATTAAAATCAGGAAGTTGGAGTAAAGGAGCATGTGTCAACTTATCTTTCAATACCGTGAAGGCTTCTTCCTGTGCGGTACCCCAAACAAAAGGCACATCCTTCTTTGTAAGCTCGTTGAGAGGTGCAGCAATGGTGCTGAAATCTCTCACAAAACGCCTATAGAATCCAGCGAGGCCAAGAAAACTCCTCACTTGTGTGACCGTTTTGGGCTGCGGCCAACTCTCAATAGCTTCAATCTTGGCTTTGTCAACTTCAATTCCCTGTGGAGTAACAACATAGCCAAGAAAAGATACTCGGTCGGTGCAAAAGGTGCACTTCCCAAGGTTACCAAACAAACGTGCATCACGTAGAGCAATAAAAACAGCACGTAAATGTTCCAAATGTTCTTCCAAAGATCTGGTATAAATCAGTATGTCATCAAAGTAAACTACCACAAATCGTCCAATGAAAGCACGTAAAACTTCGTTCATTAATCTCATGAAAGTACTAGGTGCATTAGTTAACCCAAAAGGCATGACTAACCACTCATATAATCCAAACTTAGTTTTAAATGTTGTTTTCCATTCATCTCCCAATTTCATACGAATTTGATGGTAGCCACTACGCAAATCAACTTTGGAGAATATTGTAGAGCCACTCAATTCATCAAGCATATCATCTAGCCTAGGAATAGGATGACGATAACGAATAGTAATATTATTAATGCCTCTACAATCAACACACATACGTGATGTACCATCCTTTTTCGGCACTAGAATAATAGGAACAGCACAAGGACTAAGGGATTCGCGTATATAACCTTTGTCGAGAAGCTCTTGTACTTGACGCATAATCTCCTTCGTCTCCTCTGGATTGGTACGGTATGGTGCACGGTTTGGCAGTGAAGCACCGGGAATTAAGTCAATCTGATGCTCAATCCCTCGAATAGGCGGTAATCCCGGTGGCACGTCTTATGGAAAAGCGTCAGCGAACTCCTGCAAAATGTTAGTGACAGCAGGAGGCAAAGAGGAAGGCACGTCCTCGAATGAAAATAATGCCTCTTTGCACACAAAAGCATAGCAAACAGATTTGCTGAAATCTAGCTCATCAATATCAGATTTGGTGGCAAATAAACATGCACTTTTCAATTTAATTTCAGAAGCAACACTAGATGGTTTATTATTAGGCTTCATTTGTTGCTCAAATTCTTTTGCCACAATCTGATTTTCACTCTTATTCTTCTCCTGTTGTGCTTTATTAGCTCTATTAATATCATCTTTCAAAATGGAATCAGGAGTCATAGGAAGCAAAGTAATATTTTTATCCTTATGAACAAGAGTATAGTGATTGTTTCTACCATGGTGTACAGAATTTTTATCAAATTGCCATGGTCTACCAAGTAATAAGGAACATGCTTGCATAGGTACCACATCACAATCAACATAATCAGCATATGTAGAGATACTAAAATGCACACGAACAATACGTGTTACCTTAACCTTGCCGCTGTTGTTGAACCATTGGATGTAGTAAGGATGTGGATGTGGTCTTGTGGTGAGAGAAAGCTTCTCCACCATCTCCATGCTAGCCAATAAGAGTGAAAATCAGATTGTGGCAAAAGAATTTGAGCAACAAATGAAGCCTAATAATAAACCATCTAGTGTTGCTTCTGAAATTAAATTGAAAAGTGCATGTTTATTTGCCACCAAATCTGATATTGATGAGCTAGATTTCAGCAAATCTGTTTGCTATGTTTTTGTGTGCAAAGAGGCATTATTTCCATTCGAGGACGTGCCTTCCTCTTTGCCTCCTGCTGTCACTAACATTTTGCAGGAGTTCGCTGACGTTTTTCCACAAGACGTGCCACCGGGATTACCGCCTATTCGAGGGATTGAGCATCAGATTGACTTAATTCCCGGTGCTTCACTGCCAAACCGTGCACCATACCGTACCAATCCAGAGGAGACGAAGGAGATTATGCGTCAAGTACAAGAGCTTCTCGACAAAGGTTATATACGCGAATCCCTTAGTCCTTGTGCTGTTCCTATTATTCTAGTGCCGAAAAAGGATGGTACATCACGTATGTGTGTTGATTGTAGAGGCATTAATAATATTACTATTCGTTATCGTCATCCTATTCCTAGGCTAGATGATATGCTTGATGAATTGAGTGGCTCTACAATATTCTCCAAAGTTGATTTGCGTAGTGGCTACCATCAAATTCGTATGAAATTGGGAGATGAATGGAAAACAACATTTAAAACTAAGTTTGGATTATATGAGTGGTTAGTCATGCCTTTTGGGTTAACTAATGCACCTAGTACTTTCATGAGATTAATGAACGAAGTTTTACGTGCTTTCATTGGACGATTTGTGGTAGTTTACTTTGATGACATACTGATTTATACCAGATCTTTGGAAGAACATTTGGAACATTTACGTGCTGTTTTTATTGCTCTACGTGATGCACGTTTGTTTGGTAACCTTGGGAAGTGCACCTTTTGCACCGACCGAGTATCTTTTCTTGGCTATGTTGTTACTCCACAGGGAATTGAAGTTGACAAAGCCAAGATTGAAGCTATTGAGAGTTGGCCGCAGCCCAAAACGGTCACACAAGTGAGGAGTTTTCTTGGCCTCGCTGGATTCTATAGGCGTTTTGTGAGAGATTTCAGCACCATTGCTGCACCTCTCAACGAGCTTACAAAGAAGGATGTGCCTTTTGTTTGGGGTACCGCACAGGAAGAAGCCTTCACGGTATTGAAAGATAAGTTGACACATGCTCCTTTACTCCAACTTCCTGATTTTAATAAGACTTTTGAGCTTGAATGTGATGCTAGTGGAATTGGATTAGGAGGTGTGTCATTACAAGATGGCAAACCTGTTGCATACTTTTCTGAAAAATTGAGTGGGCCTAGTCTGAATTATTCTACTTATGATAAAGAATTATATGCTCTTGTTCGGACTTTAGAAACATGGCAACATTATTTATGGCCCAAAGAATTTGTTATACATTCTGATCATGAATCTTTGAAACATATTAAAAGTCAAGCTAAACTGAATCGTAGACATGCTAAATGGGTTGAATTCATTGAGACTTTCCCTTATGTCATTAAACACAAGAAGGGAAAAGAAAATGTTATTGCTGATGCATTGTCTCGTCGCTATACTATGCTTTCTGATGAGGACATCAATACAATTGTTACACCCACAGCCCCTGCTGCTATACATACTGGACCAATTACTAGAGCTCGTGCACGCCAACTAAATTACCAGGTACTTTCGTTTCTTGGTAATGATTCTAATGTTCATGAGAATATGATGTTGCCCAAATTGGATACATTTGTTTTGCTTACAAATGAAGGGCCTTGCTTGGAGAAGGATGAACATTGGAGCAAGAACAAGCATGGAGATGATGGCATGCGCAAGGGGAACAAGAATGGAGTTACAAGTGATGATTTCAGGACTTTGAAGCCACCATAATGGGTGCATGAAGCCTTGGACGAAATATACAAGATGCCACTTCATAAATTTCGTCCCGAGGCTATTTTAGGTGCTGCGTCACCTTATTATTGGGCCAGGCCCATGTAATTTCGAAATACATAAGTATAGGCTATTTTTAGAGTCCGTATGTGTGGGGAAACAAGAGATAGGGTTGATTTCGGACTCCTCCACCAAGGGCCACGAAATTCCCCCCTCTTCCTCCATATATACAGCCCTTAGGGCATCGTTTAGACTTTGGGTTTTGTTTAGATTAAAAGTTCGCCATAGCTGCAACTTCGCGTACTTCGTTTGTGTTCAACGACCAGACAAAGGCGTCACAGAACCCCACCTTGATCAATAAAGCTTTCATCTTATATTCGCAATATCCAGATTGCAATCTTAGTTTCTTGCTTGCAGGAAACAGACCCTCGTGGTCAGGTTGATCGTGCTCCGGCGTGGTCAATAACCTCTCGGAGTTGGTTTAGCGATTGCTAAGGCGCGACGTCCTCGCACGTTTCGTAGTCGGATCGTCAAAGTCGACTTCCACCAAAGCGAAATCCACCATCTCATCGAAAGACGGGACACCTTTGCCTCTATCAAGACGTGCCACCACCTTTGCAAATACCACAACCGTCACGAGAGGTGCACAAACATCCAAATGCACATGATCAGGTTAATGTATCTATACCATCATTTAATGGCCGTTTTAAACCTGCTTTATATATTGTATGGGAGTTCGACATAAAAAATATATTTGCTTCCCATAATTTCAATGAACATAAAAAGGTTAAGGTTGCGGTTGGTTCTTTCACTGGTTATGCTTTGGTTTGGTGGAGTGAATATTGTCGGTTACACCCTGATTATATACCTACTACTTGGGATGATTTGAAACTTGCCATGCGACATACTTTCGTCCCTGCTTATTATACTCGTGACATGATTAAGAAGTTGCAACACTTAAAACAAGGTAGTGAAACTGTAACAAAATATTATGATGATTTACAAACTACCTTGTTGCATTCCTCTTTAGAAGAAAGTGAAGATGATTTTATGGATAGATTTTGGGGAGGATTAAACCGTGATATTCAAGAGATACTAATTCATGAAGAGTGTTATCCTATGGACCATTTGTTTCATCTTGCTTGCAAAGCTGAACAGGAAATAAAACGACGTGTTGGCCACGAGGAGAACAAGCGCACGGTGCACATTCCAAGAGTTGATATGATTGTTCCTTCAACTACTAGGCATACTATGACAACCACATCCGTTGTTGTCAGGACTACATCACCTCCACCATGTGATACATCGCCCCCGAGAGTGGCTACATCATCTGAGTTGATCATAAGAGGTAATGACAAAGGTACTGATATTCCATCTCTACATGAGAATGATGAATGCCTTGTCAATTTGAATACACCATCTGATGAGCTACCTACTACTTTGATCACACCACCTATTTTAGAGGACTACGTTGATAATTTTGACTTTGCCATGTGATCAAACAACTGAAATACCAACAATTTTGAGTGCACCCATTGAATTAACTATTGATGCAAAAGAACCAATGTTTAATCATTTTGATATGACCTCTAATCTTGGTGATGATTCTGTGTTGAATGACTTATTGCATGTTTGCTTATTTAAGCATGTTGTAGCATGTAAATTTGATGCAAATAAGGTTTATTCACCAAAATTGGGATGGTTTAATGATGAACATTGTCAATCTTTTGAAATGAATAAGAGCTTCACTTATATGTGCAAACTGAGTTGCAATATTTTCATGCCTTCTACTTCTTGTGCTAATTTTTTGGCTTTAGATTTTATGAACTATGCAAGTTACTCATGTATTCATGTGTCATATATGCAAAAATCAAGGGAAGTAAAACTGGATGACATATACATATACAACATGTACACCTTGTCTCTTTTGTTAGCCACATTTCAGATTAAGCAACGCCGAGGACGGCTTTATTTTCAAGAAGGGGAGGATGATGAGGACATGACTACCTTGGATATGACCAAAAATATTGCATATATGCATATTTGTCAGGTGATTTCTAGTGCAAACTATTCAATAATCTATTTATGTTATCCAGAACAAAAATACTTCACACACTTTTGTGTTTTGTCTAATTGCAGGTGTATGGGACATTTGTACAATCCACATATGAAGATAAGGAAGAAAGAGATGTTTATTTGCTGTCCAAAAAGTTCTCTCACGTCACTTTTGGCCCAAGAGAAGATAGAGTCCAAGTCTCTCACGTTCTGGATTCAGATTCGGACTGCACAGACACACCTGACTCAAAACGCACACAAGTTTTTTCATACGGACTCCGAATTGGGTGATTCTTTTTTTGTTGGAAACTAGATTTCGTGCACTTTCCAACCCAATTGGAATCACCTTCAAATTCGTCCGGAGCGTTGAGTTGTGGATGAAACAATCTGATGCTGCAGCAGAATCCGAGTCAAACTACAAGTCCAAAGGTGTTACATCACCTCCACTTGGGCCCATTGGCCTTGTACGACCTAGATTTAGTTTTAGGCTGCCTTGGGACGTCCTCCCACCTCCTTGGCCGCCACCCCTTGCTCCTATATAAGTAGATCCATCTAGTAGCTTTTCCTTGGGATTTGTTTAGTTAAAAGTTAGCCATTGCAACTTCGTGTGCTTCGTTTGTGTCCAACGACCAGACCAAGACCACTTTTCGGATCCCCACCATTATCAATACTTCATACATATTCGCGGTATTCAGATTGCTTTTATCATATTCTTGCTTGTTCTTCGATTGCTTGCAGGAATAGACCTTCGTGGTCAGGTTGATCGTGCTCCGGCGTGGTCAATAACCTCTCGGAGTTGGTTTAGCGATTGCTAAGGCGCAACGTCGTGCACGTTTGTAGTCGAATCGTCAAAGTCGTCTCCACCAAATCGATAGTTATCATCTCATCGAAAGATCGGGACACCCCCGCCTCTATCAAGTCTCCTCATCATAGTCACTAGCGGACTCATACCCACCATCCTCAGTAAGAATCATCACACGCTTAGATGGGCATTCTCTCGCATAATGACCTCCACCTTTGCAACGTCGACAAATAATATCATGTGTTTGCCCTGTTGATGCCATGGATGAAGAAGAGCTCTTTGCAGGCCCAGAAGGTGTGCTCTTGGCAGATAGTGGCGATTGTGCCTGCTTTATTGTATCACGGTTGGAGGTGGCAGCCGACGGAGGCGCCGGTGTAGCAGAACGTGTGGAAGTAGATGATGCACGTGGTGTCCATGATGAAGGTCGACCTGCAGAAAAGTTAGTCCGCACCAATGCATGTCGATCCTGCACTTCACGTTCAGCTTTACAAGCAAGATGGAATAAACGAGTGATATTAGTATACTCCTTATACTCTAGAATGGTCTGAATCTCTCTATTTAATCCACCCATAAAACGTGCAAGCATAGCTTCATTCTCCTCAACAATACCACATCTAATCATGCCAGTTTGTAATTCCTGATAATATTCTTCTACAGAATTTTTTCCCTGTCTTAAGCGCTGCAATTTTTGAAGTAATTCACGTTGATAATATGGTGGAACCCAACGAGTACGCATAGCAATTTTCAAAGCAGCCCAAGTAGCCGGAATAGGATATAATCTACAATGCTCAGACCACCAAACACATGCAAAACTAGTGAATGCACAAACAGCAGCAGGAACACGTCTCTCCTCGGGATATTGTAAACATGTAAATCGTTGTTCAGTTTCTAACTCCCAAGTAAGATATATATCAGGAACATATCTACCCTCAAATGGTGGAATATTCAACTTTAGTTTAGGGAGATGGTCATGATCTCGTACCTGAGGGTGAGCCCTACCATTGCCATTATTTGCATGTAGACGACCTGGTGGTTGCTGTGCTGGTGGTGGCACGTACTTCTGATTTTGATCAACCTCATCCTCATAATCTCCCACATAATCATCCTCCTCCACATCAGCAGTAGGAGCCACAGAAGTATCAACAGCAGCACCAGCAGTTTGGCCCGACTGAAGAGGGACACGGCTCGCTCGGCGGAGGGCTGTTTCCCGACGTGGAGGTAGTCGATGTTGTTGCTGTTGTTGCAGAGGTGCGGCAGGAGCAGCCGGTGGTGGTGGTGGAAAACGCGAAAGCAATTCAGCAAACTTGTTATCGAGCTTTGTTTCAAACGTCTTCTCCATGCCATCTATCTTCTCCATGGCCTCTTCAAATCTGTTTATCACATCTTGCACCTGTCCACTCATCATTTGTTGAAATGTATCATGAAGCTCCTTGTTCGTCAAGTTCTCCCAGTCAGTCTCGTCGGCTTGTGATCCTGGCATGGTTAGCAGCAATAGAAACACACAAGAATATGATCCTACAGACTACTAACAAGTGGTGGTGGTGGTGGCGGGTGTCACAAATCCGTCAAGCAAATCTCAAATTCTTACCAGTTCTTACCCAGCAACAGGCGGTGATCGGCAACCGTTGTAGTCAAAACTCTCAAAAGCTTGGATAGAGTGATTGCCAGGGAGAGTCAAACGCACGACGTAGATGTATGTGGAGCTGGGAAGGCTTATAGTATGGTAGCAAAAAAGGTCAGCAATAATCAATTCAGAGATGCAAAGTTGAATAAACGCTCAACGACGGTACTGTGCTGGTCCTAGGCTAGACCGTGCTAGAGACGCGAGCCTAGAACACTAACAAAATCACGGCGCTGCACGTAAATAAGGGAAAAGCACACTCTGGAACTCTCTTTTTTTCGCTCTTTTTTTTGCGCTCCTCTTTTTTTTGCGAGAAATCACTATAATGGCGAGTGTCTCAAAACTCTTCCCTCGTCAAACTGATAGGATGGGCACGAATTTTTTTTCACTTTTTTCGGAAATCAGGGCAGCGACGATGAAAAAGTGCGACAAAAAATCACTATGATGGCACGTGGCTCAAAAGACTTAGAAAAGCCTAAAAATAGGATAGGGAAAAAAAACTTGCCCGTGAAAATTTTGGCCTAAAAACTGCCAGGGGGTCTCCAGACTTTTTTTTTCCGAGACCTACGCAGGCAAGGAAACACGAATCAGAATTTAGATTGATCTCAAGAACAAACCTAATATGAGAAGAACTCGGATTGGTGGTGGATATATGGTTGTGGTATATGGCAGCGGTGGTGGTATATGGATACAGATTGGTGGTGGTATATGGATACGGATTGGTGGTGGTATATGGATATGGATTCAGAGCGGTGGCGGATAAGCAAAAGTGGTAGATGGGCGATGATGATGGTGCGGCGGCGGCGTGACAACTTATGACCAGAACTCGAAACTCTAAAAGACTAGACTCTAAGACCAGCAACTTGACACGACGATGCAACCGCAAATTCAACAAAGCAAAAACCCTAAAAAGATTATGCAAAGGCTCAGATTGGTTCGGATATGATGAACTAACCCTGATTTTTTTTCTTGCTATTTCGTGGACTGTAGGTATGAAGAACAGACTCGATCTAATCTACGAAAAACTGTAAAATCTCACCGAGCAACCTGGAAATCTGATACCACTTGATAGAGGCTAAGGTGTCCCGATGTTTCGATGAGATGGTGGCTATCGTTTTCTCTGGGAGTCGACCTTGACGATCCGACTACGAACGTGCGAGACGTCGCGCCTTAGCAACCGCTAAACCAACTTCCGAGGGTTATTGACCACGCCGGAGCACGATCAACCTGACCATGAGGGTCTGTTTCCTGCGAGCAAATGAAGAACAAGCAAGAAACTAAGATTGCAATTGGGATATTGCGAATATAAGATGAAAGCTTTATTGATCAAGGTGGGGTTCTGTGACGTCTTGGTCTGGTCGTTGGACACAAACGAAGTACGCGAAGTTGCAGCTATGGCGAACTTTTAATCTAAACAAAACCCCAAAGTCTAAACGACGCCCTAAGGGCTGTATATATGGAGGAAGAGGGGGGAATTTCGTGGCCCTTGAGGGTGGGGTCCGAAACCAACCCTAACTCTTGTTTCCCCACACATACGGACTCTAAAAATAGCCTATACTTAAGTATTTCGAAATTACATGGGCCTGGCCCATTAATAAGGTGACGCAGCACCTAGAATAGCCTATGGACGAATATTATGAAGTGGCATCTTGTATATTTCGTCCAAGGCTTCATGCACTCCTTATGGCGGCTTCAAAGTCCTGAAATCATCACTTGTAACTCCGTTCTTGATCCCCTTGCGCATGCCATCAACTCCATGCGTGTTCTTGCTCCAATGTTCATCCTTCTCCAAGCTAGGCCCTTCATTTGTAAGCAAAACAAATGTATCCAATTTAGGCAGCATCATAATTTCATGAACATTAGAATCATTACCAAGAAACGAAAGTACCTGGTAATTTAATTGGCGTGCGCGAGCTCTAGTAATTGGTCCAGTATATGTAACAGTAGGGGCTGCGGGTGTAACAATGGTATTGATGTCCTCATCAGGGCAAGTCAGTCAAAGTCCATACTTTGTTTCATACATGGATCCTATCTCGGATTTCATGGCTTCCAGCCATTTGTCGGAATCCGGGCCTGCCATCGCTTCTTCATAGTTCGAAGGTTCACCGTTGTCTAACAACATGATTTCCAAGACAGGGTTGCCGTACCACTCTGGTGCAGAACGTGTCCTTGTGGACCTACGAAGTTCAGTAGCAACTTGATCTGAAGTTTCATGATCATCATCATCAACTTCCTCTCTAGTCGGTGCAGGCACCTCAGGAACATTTTCTTGAGCTGCGCCACTTACCGGTTCAAGAGGTAATACTTCATCAAGTTCTACCTTCCTCCCACTTATTTCTTTTGAGAGAAACTCTTTCTCTAGAAAGGACCCATTCTTGGCAACAAAGATCTTGCCTTCGGATCTGAGGTAGAAGGTATACCCAACAGTTTCTTTAGGGTATCCTATGAAGACGCATTTTTCCGACTTGGGTTCGAGCTTTTGAGGTTGAAGTTTCTTGACATAAGCATCGCATCCCCAAACTTTTAGAAACGACAGCTTAGGTTTCTTCCCAAACCATAATTCATACGGTGTCGTCTCAACGGATTTTGACGGAGCCCTATTTAAAGTGAATGCGGCAGTCTCTAAAGTATAGCCCCAAAATGATAGCGGTAAATCGGTAAGAGACATCATAGATCGCACCATATCTAATAGAGTGTGATTACGACGTTCGGACACACCATTACGCTGAGGTGTTCCAGGCGGCGTGAGTTGTGAAACTATTCCACATTTTCTTAAGTGTGTGCCAAATTCGTGACTCAAGTATTCTCCCCCACGATCTGATCGCAAGAACTTGATTTTCCTATCACGTTGATTCTCAACCTCATTCTGAAATTCCTTAAACTTTTCAAAGGTCTCATACTTGTGTTTCATTAAGTAGACATACCCATATCTACTCAAGTCATCAGTGAGGGTGAGAACATAACGATAGCCACCGCGAGCCTCAACACTCATTGGACCGCACACATCAGTATGTATGATTTCCAATAAGTTGGTTGCTCGCTCCATTGTTCCTGAGAACGGAGTCTTGGTCATCTTACCCATGAGGCATGGTTCGCACGTGTCAAATGATTCATAATCAAGAGACTCTAAAAGTCCATCTGCATGGAGCTTCTTCATGCGTTTGACACCTATGTGACCAAGGCGGCAGTGCCACAAGTATGTGGGACTATCATTATCAACCTTACATCTTTTGGTATTCACACTATGAATATGTGTAGCATTACGCTTGAGATTCATTAAGAATAAACCATTCACCATCGGAGCATGACCATAAAACATATCTCTCATATAAATAGAACAACCATTATTCTCGGATTTAAATGAGTAGCCATCTCGTATTAAACGAGATCCTGATACAATGTTCATGCTCAAAGCTGGCACTAAATAACAATTATTGAGGTTTAAAACTAATCCCATAGGTAAATGTAGAGGTAGCGTGCCGACGGCGATCACATCGACCTTGGAACCATTCCCGACGCGCATCGTCACCTCGTCCTTCGCCAGTCTCCGTTTATTCCGCAGCTCCTTTCGTGATGCCGGCCTTCTTGTCCACTAAGTATTTGGGGCAGTTCCGCTTCCAGTGACCACTTCCCTTGCAATAAAAACACTCAGTCTCGGGCTTGGGTCCATTCTTTGGCTTCTTCTCGGCAGCTTGCTTACCGGGCACGGCAACTCCCTTGCCGTCCTTCTTGAAGTTCTTCTTACCCTTGCCTTTCTTGAACTTAGTGGTTTTATTCACCATCAACACTTGATGTTCCTTTTTGACTTCTACCTCTGCTGATTTCAGCATTGCAAATACTTCAGGAATGGTCTTTTCCATCCCCTGCATATTGAAGTTCATCACAAAGCTCTTGTAGCTCGGTGGAAGCGACTGAAGGATTCTGTCAATGACCGCGTCATCCGGGAGATAAACTCCCATCTGAGTCAAGCGGTTATGCAACCCAGACATTTTGAGTATGTGCTCATTGACAGAACTATTTTCCTCCATCTTACAGCTGAAGAACTTGTCGGAGACTTCATATCTCTCGACCCGGGCATGAGCTTGAAAAACCATTTTCAGCTCTTCGAACATCTCATATGCTCCGTGTCTCTGAAATCACTTTTGGAGCCCCGGTTCTAAGCTGTAAAGCATGCCGCACTGAACGAGGGAGTAATCATCAGCACATGTCTGCCAAGCGTTCATAACGTCTTGGTTCTGTGGGACGGGTGCGTCACCTAGCGGTGCTTCTAGGACATAATCTTTCTTGGCAGCTATGAGGATGATCCTCAGGTTCCGGACCCAGTCCGTATAGTTGCTGCCATCATCTTTCAGCTTGGTTTTCTCTAGGAATGCGTTGAAGTTGAGGACAACGTGGGCCATTTGATCTACAAGACATATTGTAAAGATTTTAGACTAAGTTCATGATAATTAAGTTCATCTAATCAAATTATTAAATGAACTCCCACTCAGATAGACATCCCTCCAGTCATCTAAGTATAACATGATCCGAGTTAACTAGGCCGTGTCCGATCATCACGTGAGACGGACTAGTCAACATCGGTGAACATCTTCATGTTGATCGTATCTTCTATACGACTCATGCTCGACCTTCCGGTCTTCTGTGTTCCGAGGCCATGTCTGTACATGCTAGGCTCGTCAAGTCGACCTAAGTGTATTGCGTGTGTAAATCTGTCTTACACCCGTTGTATTCGAACGTTAGAATCTATCACACACGATCATCACGTGGTGCTTCGAAACAACGAACCTTCGCAACGGTGCACAGTTAGGGGAACACTTTCTTGAAATTATTACGAGGGATCATCTTATTTAAGCTACCGCCGTTCTAAGCAAATAAGATGTAAAACATGATAAACATCACATGCAATCAAATAGTGACATGATATGGCCAATATCATTTGCTCCTTTGATCTCCATCTTCGGGGCTCCATGATCATCGTTGTCACCGGCATGACAACATGATCTCCATTATCATGTCTTCTTGAAGTTGTCTCGTCATCTATTACTTCTACTACTATGGCTAATGCTTTAGCAATAAAGTAAAGTAATTACATGACGTTTATGTTGACACGCAAGTCATAAATAAATAAAGACAACTCCTATGGCTCTTGCCGGTTGTCATACTCATCGACATGCAAGTCGTGATTCCTATTACAAGAACATGATCAATCTCATACATCACATATATCATTCATCATTCATACAACACAAGTTAGACGTCATATCACATCACAAAACACTTGCTGCAAAAACAAGTTAGACGTCCTCTAATTGTTGTTGCAAGTTTTTACGTGGCTGTTATAGGTTTCTAGCAACAACGTTTCTTACCTACGCCAAAACCACAACGTGAATTGCCAATTTCTATTTACCCTTCATAAGGACCCTGTTCATCGAATCCGATCTGACTAAAGTGGGAGAGACAGACACTCGCCAGCCACATTATATAACTAGTGCATGTCAGTCAGTGGAACCGGTCTCACGTAAGCGTACGTGTAAGGTTGGTCCGAGCCGCTTCATCCCACGATGCCGCCGAATCAAGATAAGACTAGTAACGGCAAGCAAATTGACAATATCGACGCCCACAACTACTTTGTGTTCTACTCATGCATAGTAACTACGCATAGACCTAGCTCATGATGCCACTGTTGGGGATCGTAGCAGAAATTAAAAAAATTCTACGCATCACCAAGATCAATCTATGGAGTATTCTAGCAACGAGGGGAATAGGAGTGCATCTACATACCCTTGTAGATCGCGAGCGGAAGCGTTCAAGTGAACAGGGATGATGGAGTCGTACTCGCCGTGATCCAAATCACCGATGACCAAGTGCCGAACGGACAGCACCTCCGCGTTCAACACACGTACGGTTGGGAAGACGTCTCCTCCTTCTTGATCCAGCAAGGGGGAAGGAGAGGTTGATGAAGATCCAGCAGCACGACGGCGTGGTGGTGGATGCAGCAGGATCCCGGCAGGGCTTCGCCAAGCAGAAGCGGGGAGGAGAGGTGTTACGGAGGGAGAGGGAGGCGCCAAGAGCAAGGTACGGCTGCCCTCCCTCCCTTCCACTATATATAAGGGCTAGGGGGGCGCATGCCCCCTTGGAGATCCCATCTAAAAGGGGCAGCCCGGCGGCCCCTGGGGGCAACGGCCCCCTTAGGGTTTCCAAACAAGGGGGAGCATGCCCCCTCGGGGGGCAACGGCCCCCTAGGGTTTCCAACCCTAGGCGCCTTGGGCCCTTGGGTGGGGCGCACCAGCCCATTAGGGGCTGGTTCCCACGCCACTTCAGCCCATGGGACCCTCCGGGATAGGTGGCCCCATCCGGTGGACCCCCGGGACCCTTCCGGTGGTCCCGGTACAATACCGGTAACCCCCGAAACCTTCCCGCTGGCCGAAACTTGACTTCCTATATATAAATCTTTACCTCTGGACCATTCCGGAACTCCTCGTGACGTTCGGGATCTCATCCGGGACTCCGACAACTTTCGGGTTACTGCATACTAATATCTCTACAACCCTAGCGTCACCGAACCTTAAGTGTGTAGACCCTACGGGTTCGGGAGACACGCAGACATGACCGAGACGCCTCTCCGGTCAATAACCAACAGCAGGATCTGGATACCCATGTTGGCTCCCACATGCTCCTCGATGATCTCATCGGATGAACCACGATGTCGAGGACTTAATCAATCCCGTATTCATTTCCCTTTGTCAATCGGTACGATACTTGCCCGAGACTCGATCGTCGGTATCCCAATACCTTGTTCAATCTCGTTATCGGCAAGTCACTTTACTCGTACCGTAATGCATGATCCCGTGACCAACCCCTTGGTCACATTGAGCTCATTATGATGATGCATTACCGAGTGGGCCCAGAGATACCTCTCCGTCATACGGAGTGACAAATCCCAGTCTCGATTCGTGCCAACCCAACAGACACTTTCGGAGATACCCGTAGTGCACCTTTATAGCCACCCAGTTACATTGTGACATTTGATACACCCAAAGCACTCCTACGGTATCCGGGAGTTGCACAATCTCATGGTCTAAGAAAATGATACTTGACATTAGAAAAGCTCTCACAAAATGAACTTACACGATCTTTGTGCTATGCTTAGGTTTGGGTCTTGTCCATCACATCATTCTCCTAATGATGTGATCCCGTTATCAATGACATCCCCATGTCCATAGCCAGGAAACCATGACTATCTGTTGATCAACGAGCCAGTCAACTAGAGGCTCACTAGGGACACATTGTGGTCTATGTATTCACACATGTATTATGATTTCCGGATAATACAATTATAGCATGAATAATAGACAATTATCATGAACAAGGAAATATAATAATCATTTTATTATTGCCTCTAGGGCATATTTCCAACACAAGTGCCCTAGGTTTTAGGGTTTTGTCCAGATTTAGACTAGGGATTATAAATAAGGAAAGAGGGAGAGTTTAGGGGCTAATGCGTCCCTCCAAATAAAATCTAACGGTCGAGAAAAATAGACTAAGAACTCTAAAAGAGAAAACGGTGATGTTTTGTAGACGTTTGGGGATGATCCGGACACAACGGTGACGACTGTTCGGGTCGGGTCCGGGACAATTTTCGGACGCGCGCGCGAGGAGGTCCGATGCACTGTGCAAAGAGGGGTAGGCATGGGCCTAGGTGGATTGTGGAGAGCGGGTTGGTCTGAGAGAAGAGGGGAGAGAGGCAGCCCGGCATGATTTCCGGAGACCGAAAATGTCCGACGATAGACCGGCTATACTGCCGCTATAGTTATCCGTTGGGGCGTCAAACGAACTCCGATTGCGATGAAACTTGACAGGCGATCTATCTACACTATAATAAGAGCACACGCCAACTTTCATCCCATTTCGAGAACATTTCCCGTCTGCTTATAAAATAATATTTCGGACGTGCCATGGGCGCGTGCAAGTGTGGTTGGGCTCAAAACGGACAACGGAGAGAACGGGGAGGCCGGGACAGATGCAAGTTTCTAAAACATGATGATGCAATGCACATGATGACATGACAAGATGCGACACGCAAGCAAATGACAAAGCAACAACAGCGAATAACTGGAGGACAACTGGCACATCGGTCTCGGGGCGTTACACAAAGGCTCATGTATCTGTCTTTCCCACTTACCCCTTCGTGGCTTAGACTATATATTGATGAGGACATGACTACCTTGGATATGACCAAAAATATTGCATATATGCATATTTGTCAGGTGATTTCTAGTGCAAACTATTCAATAATCTATTTATGTTATCCAGAACAAAAATACTTCACACACTTTTGTGTTTTGTCTAATTGCAGGTGTATGGGACATTTGTACAATCCACATATGAAGATAAGGAAGAAAGAGATGTTTATTTGCTGTCCAAAAAGTTCTCTCACGTCACTTTTGGCCCAAGAGAAGATAGAGTCCAAGTCTCTCACGTTCTGGATTCAGATTCGGACTGCACAGACACACCTGACTCAAAACGCACACAAGTTTTTTCATACGGACTCCGAATTGGGTGATTCTTTTTTTGTTGGAAACTAGATTTCGTGCACTTTCCAACCCAATTGGAATTACCTTCAAATTCGTCCGGAGCGTTGAGTTGTGGATGAAACAATCTGATGCTGCAGCAGAATCCGAGTCAAACTACAAGTCCAAAGGTGTTACATCACCTCCACTTGGGCCCATTGGCCTTGTACGACCTAGATTTAGTTTTAGGCTGCCTTGGGACGTCCTCCCACCTCCTTGGCCGCCACCCCTTGCTCCTATATAAGTAGATCCATCTAGTAGCTTTTCCTTGGGATTTGTTTAGTTAAAAGTTAGCCATTGCAACTTCGTGTGCTTCGTTTGTGTCCAACGACCAGACCAAGACCACTTTTCGGATCCCCACCATTATCAATACTTCATACATATTCGCGATATTCAGATTGCTTTTATCATATTCTTGCTTGTTCTTCGATTGCTTGCAGGAATAGACCTTCGTGGTCAGGTTGATCGTGCTCCGGCGTGGTCAATAACCTCTCGGAGTTGGTTTAGCGATTGCTAAGGCACAACGTCGTTGCACGTTTGTAGTCGGATCGTCAAAGTCGTCTCCACCAAATCGCTAGTTATCATCTCATCGAAAGATCGGGACACCCCGCCTCTATGAAGTGGTATCAAGTGGTGTAGAAATATGTGGAGCTGGGATGGCTATATATGGTAGCAAAAGATTAGCAATAATCAATTCAAAGATGCAATGTTGAATAAACGCTCAACGACGGTACTGTGCTGGTCCTAGGCTAGACTGGACTAGAGACGCGAGCCTAGAACACTAATGAGGTCACGGCGTGGCACAACTAGCATCAATGAAGGATACTAAGTAGCTCTTGACAGCAAGATATAAGTGAAGATCACAACGGCAGTGAAGATAATGATGAAAAAGAACTGCCAAGCAGGATATACAACAACTCTCTCTCCAACTTTCCTCTTGAAAAGTTTGAGATAATTTTCTGATAAATTCTTTCAAAGAATGCTACTAACTCAAGCTTTCCAATGCAAAAAGAATCACTCAATTCCGAGTTGATATGAGGAGTCAAAGAATTCTAAAACTGGCCTGAAAAATTGGAACAAGTTGTGTTCACGAACTTCGGAGGGCAAAAAGACCTATTTAGAAGCCGATTTTGAGGTGTCAAATATTGAACTAACTATTGATGCAAAAGAACCAATGTTTAATCATTTTGATATGACCTCTAATCTTGGTGATGATTCTGTGTTGAATGACTTATTGCATGTTTGCTTATTTAAGCATGTTGTAGCATGTAAATTTGATGCAAATAAGGTTTATTCACCAAAATTGGGATGGTTTAATGATGAACATTGTCAATCTTTTGAAATGAATAAGAGCTTCACTTATATGTGCAAACTGAGTTGCAATATTTTCATGCCTTCTACTTCTTGTGCTAATTTTTTGGCTTTAGATTTTATGAACTATGCAAGTTACTCATGTATTCATGTGTCATATATGCAAAAATCAAGGGAAGTAAAAATGGATGACATATACATATACAACATGTACACCTTGTCTCTTTTGTTAGCCACATTTTAGATTAAGCAACGCCGAGGACGACTTTATTTTCAAGAAGGGGAGGATGATGAGGACATGACTACCTTGGATATGACCAAAAATATTGCATATATGCATATTTGTCAGGTGATTTCTAGTGCAAACTATTCAATAATCTATTTATGTTATCCAGAACAAAAATACTTCACACACTTTTGTGTTTTGTCTAATTGCAGGTGTATGGGACATTTGTACAATCCACATATGAAGATAAGGAAGAAAGAGATGTTTATTTGCTGTCCAAAAAGTTCTCTCACGTCACTTTTGGCCCAAGAGAAGATAGAGTCCAAGTCTCTCACGTTCTGGATTCAGATTCGGACTGCACAGACACACCTGACTCAAAACGCACACAAGTTTTTTCATACGGACTCCGAATTGGGTGATTCTTTTTTTGTTGGAAACTAGATTTCGTGCACTTTCCAACCCAATTGGAATCACCTTCAAATTCGTCCGGAGCGTTGAGTTGTGGATGAAACAATCTGATGCTGCAGCAGAATCCGAGTCAAACTACAAGTCCAAAGGTGTTACATCACCTCCACTTGGGCCCATTGGCCTTGTACGACCTAGATTTAGTTTTAGGCTGCCTTGGGACGTCCTCCCACCTCCTTGGCCGCCACCCCTTGCTCCTATATAAGTAGATCCATCTAGTAGCTTTTCCTTGGGATTTGTTTAGTTAAAAGTTAGCCATTGCAACTTCGTGTGCTTCGTTTGTGTCCAACGACCAGACCAAGACCACTTTTCGGATCCCCACCATTATCAATACTTCATACATATTCGCGGTATTCAGATTGCTTTTATCATATTCTTGCTTGTTCTTCGATTGCTTGCAGGAATAGACCTTCGTGGTCAGGTTGATCGTGCTCCGGCGTGGTCAATAACCTCTCGGAGTTGGTTTAGCGATTGCTAAGGCACAACGTCGTTGCACGTTTGTAGTCGGATCGTCAAAGTCGTCTCCACCAAATCGCTAGTTATCATCTCATCGAAAGATCGGGACACCCCGCCTCTATCAAGTGGTATCAGTTTTCAGGTTGCTCGGTGAGAATTTCCAGTTTTCCTAGATTAGATTTATTTTCTTACCTATTGTCCAAGAAAAAAGCCACAAAAAAGAGTTAGATCTATTCATCCTTGGTCCAAGCCAGTCTGAGCCTTTGCAATTTTCTTTTCATTGCATGCATAGTTGAATTATCGGTTGCATCGTCGTGTCGAGTTGCTGGTCTTAGTGTCTAGGTCGTTTAGAGTTTCGAGTTCTGTTCACATTTGTCACGCCACCGCTGCATCGTTATCCCTTCCGCTGTCCACCATCCATCCATCAGTTTCCACCACGTGCTACCCACCGTTCATTGTCATAATCATAGTTGAGATCATTCACATCTTCGCTTGATCCAATCTGCATCTTATCTAGTTTGTTTGGAACGAGAGAGAGAGAAAAAAAGAAGGAGAAAAAGAAAGACGGAGAAAAAAAAGAGAGAAAAAAAAGTAAAAAAAAGGTCAGAGAGAGAAGAAAAAAAAAAGAGTGAGAAAAAAAGAGGAAAGAAAAAAAATTGGATCTATCTAGAATCAATCTCGTACCTGAATTCGGATTGGAATCTGTTTTGCGCACTGTTCAGTAAAACAGGTGTATCTTCCTCATACGAAGTCCGTTTTGGCTCCGTGAGTACTCAAATTGAAGCTAGCGACGAGCCGCATCTAAATAGTTGCAGAAGCTAGTTCAATATTTGACACCTCAAAATCGGCTTCTAAATAGGTCTTTTTGCCCTCCGAAGTTCGTGAACACAGCTTGTTCCAATTTTTCAGGCCAGTTTTAGAATTCTTTGACTCCTCATATCAACTCGGAATTGAGTGATTCTTGTTGCATTGGAAAGCTTGAGTTAGTAGCATTCTTTGAAAGAATTTATCAGAAAATTGGCTCAAACTTTTCAAGAGGAAAGTTGGAGAGAGTTGTTGTATATCCTGCTTGGCAGTTGTTTTTCATCATTACCTTCACTGCCGTTGTGATCTTCACTTATATCTTGCTGTCCAGAGCTACTTAGTATCCTTGATTGATTCTAGTTGTGCTACGCTGTGACCTCATTAGTGTTCTAGGCTCGCGTCTCTAGTCCGGTCTAGCCTAGGACCAGCACAGTACCGTCGTTGAGCGTTTATTCAATATTGCATCTCTGAATTGATTATTGCTAATCTTTTGCTACCATATATAGCCAACCCAGCTCCACATATTTCTATACCGTGTATACGTACGCTCCCCTGGCAATCGCTTTACTCAATATTCGGAGTTACTTGACACCGCAGGTTGCCGATCACCGCCTGCTGCATGGTAAGAACTTGTAAGACATTGATATTTGCTTTATTGTGAGCGTTTTACCACCACATCCTAGTAGTTATAGGAACATTATTTTTGGATTTTGTTTCTTGTTCTACTAATCATGACAGGATCCAGAGTCAATTCATGGGCTTTGTCGATCGCGGGAGACGTGCCACCACCTTTGCAAATACCACAACCGTCACGAGAGGTGCACAAATATCCAAATGCACATGATCAGGTTAATGTATCTATACCACCATTTAATGGCCGTTTTAAACCTGCTTTATATATTGAATGGGAGTTCGACATAAAAAATATATTTGCTTCCCATAATTTCGATGAACATAAAAAGGTTAAGGTTTTGGTTGGTTCTTTCACTGGTTATGCTTTGGTTTGGTGGAGTGAATATTGTCGGTTACACCCTGATTATATACCTACTACTTGGGATGATTTGAAACTTGCCATGCGACATACTTTCGTCCCTGCTTATTATACTCGTGACATGATTAAGAAGTTGCAACACTTAAAACAAGGTAGTGAAACTGTAACAAAATATTATGATGATTTACAAACTACCTTGTTGCATTCCTCTTTAGAAGAAAGTGAAGATGATTTTATGGATAGATTTTGGGGAGGATTAAACCGTGATATTCAAGAGATACTAATTCATGAAGAGTGTTATCCTATGGACCATTTGTTTCATCTTGCTTGCAAAGCTGAACAGGAAATAAAACGACGTGTTGGCCACGAGGAGAACAAGCGCACGGTGCACATTCCAAGAGTTGATATGATTGTTCCTTCAACTACTAGGCATACTATGACAACCACATCCGTTGTTGTCAGGACTACATCACCTCCACCATGTGACACATCGCCCCCGAGAGTGGCTACATCATCTGAGTTGATCATAAGAGGTAATGACAAAGCCACATTTCAGATTAAGCAACGCCGAGGACGGCTTTATTTTCAAGAAGGGGAGGATGATGAGGACATGACTACCTTGGATATGACCAAAAATATTGCATATATGCATATTTGTCAGGTGATTTCTAGTGCAAACTATTCAATAATCTATTTATGTTATCCAGAACAAAAATACTTCACACACTTTTGTGTTTTGTCTAATTGCAGGTGTATGGGACATTTGTACAATCCACATATGAAGATAAGGAAGAAAGAGATGTTTATTTGCTGTCCAAAAAGTTCTCTCACGTCACTTTTGGCCCAAGAGAAGATAGAGTCCAAGTCTCTCACGTTCTGGATTCAGATTCGGACTGCACAGACACACCTGACTCAAAACGCACACAAGTTTTTCATACGGACTCCGAATTGGGTGATTCTTTTTTTGTTGGAAACTAGATTTCGTGCACTTTCCAACCCAATTGTAATCACGTTCAAATTCGTCCGGAGTGTTGAGTTGTGGACGAAACAATCTGATGCTGCAGCAGAATCCGAGTCAAACTACAAGTCCAAAGGTGTTACATCACCTCCACTTGGGCCCATTGGCCTTGTACGACCTAGATTTAGTTTTAGGCTGCCTTGGGACGTCCTCCCACCTCCTTGGCCGCCACCCCTTGCTCCTATATAAGTAGATCCATCTAGTAGCTTTTCCTTGGGATTTGTTTAGTTAAAAGTTAGCCATTGCAACTTCGTGTGCTTCGTTTGTGTCCAACGACCAGACCAAGACCACTTTTCGGATCCCCACCATTATCAATACTTCATACATATTCGCGATATTCAGATTGCTTTTATCATATTCTTGCTTGTTCTTCGATTGCTTGCAGGAATAGACCTTCGTGGTCAGGTTGATCGTGCTCCGGCGTGGTCAATAACCTCTCGGAGTTGGTTTAGCGATTGCTAAGGCACAACGTCGTTGCACGTTTGTAGTCGGATCGTCAAAGTCGTCTCCACCAAATCGCTAGTTATCATCTCATCGAAAGATCGGGACACCCCGCCTCTATCATATATACTACTCCCCCCTCCTAGTTAGTGTTAGCATTGTTTTAGCTCATTTAGAGATAGAGCATTGCTCATCCACATCGGATCTACTCCACGAGAGAGATCGCGGCCTCTACGGAGAAGATCCCTTTGGATTCAAGACCTCCTTGCGGAGAAGATCATCAAGACCCCCTCTTGGGCGGCCCCATCAAGACCTCCTCACGGAGAAGACCGTTACCTCTTGTATCGTCCGTTGTTGACTTTGGATCTTGTATCTCTCTTTGTGTTCATGGATCTAGCGCATGTGTGATCATTCTTGTCGGTTTTGAGTGTTCTCTTGTGTTCCCCTCGTTTCCCTCCTCATATTCTTCGTGTTCTTCACGGGATCCGCTCCTTTCGTGAAAGATCGGCCACTAGGGCTCCACCCTACATCATAATGCCTTCCCCTAGGCCCAAACAATGGTGAATTTTCATGTAGTCGACGTTCACATAACACCACTAGAGGAAAGACAACATACATCTCATCAAAATATCGAACGAATACCAAATTCACATGACTACTTATAGCAAGACTTCTCCCATGTCCTCAGGAACAAACGTAACTACTCACAAATCATATTCATGTTCATAATCAGAGGGGTATTAATATGCATAAAGGATCTAAACATATGATCTTCCACCAAGTAAACCAACTAGCATCAACTACAAGGAGTAATCAACACTACTAGCAACCCACAGGTACCAATATGAGGTTTTGAGACAAAGATTAGATACAAGAGATGAACTAGGGTTTGAGATGAGATGGTGCTGGTGAAGGTGTTGATGGAGATTGACCCCCTCCCGATGAGTGGATCGATGGTGATGACGATGGCGATGATTTCCCCCTCCCGGAGGGAGGTTTCCTCGACAGAACAGCTCCGCCGGAGCCCTAGATTGGTTCCGCCAAAGTTTCGCCTCGTGGTGGCGGAGTTTCGTCCCGTAAGCTTGCTTATGATTTTTTCCGGACGAAAGACCTCATATAGCAGAAGATGGGCACCAGAGGGCTGCCAGGGGGCCCACGAGGCAGGGGGGCGCGCCTAGGGGGTAGGGCGCGCTCCCACCCTCGTGGATGGTGGGTGGCCCCCCTCTGGAACTTCCTTCGCCCAATATTTTTTATATATTCTGAAACGTGCTACCGTGAAGTTTCAGGACTTTTGGAGTTGTGAAGAATAGGTCTCTAATTTTCCAGCCCAGAATTCCAGCTGCCGGCATTCTCCCTCTTCATGTAAACCTTGTAAAATAAGAGAGAATAGGCATACGTATTGTGACATAATGTGTAATAACAGCCCATAATGCAACAAATATCGATATAAAAGCATGATGCAAAATGGACGTATCATTACTCATGCCTTTTGGGTTAACTAATGCACCTAGCACTTTCATGAGATTAATGAACAAAGTTTTACGTGCTTTCATTAGACGATTTATGGTAGTCTATTTTGATGATATACTGATTTATAGCAGATCTTTGGAGGAATATTTGGAACATTTACATGTTGTTTTTATTCCTTTACGTGATGCACATTTGTTTGGTAACCTTGGGAAGTGCACCTTTTGCACCGACCGAGTATCTTTTTTTGGCTATGTTGTTACTCCATAGGGAAATGAAATTGATAAAACCAAGATTGAAGCTATTGAGAGTTGGCGGCAGCCCAAAACGGTCACACAAGTGAGGAGTTTTCTTGGCCTTGTTGGTTTCAATAGGCGTTTTGTGAGAGATTGCAGCAGGATTGCTCCACCACTCAATGAGCTTACAAAGAAGGATGTGCCTTTTGTTTAGGGTACCACACAGGAAGAAGCCTTCACGATATTGAAAGATAAGTTGACACATGCTCCTTTACTCCAACTTCCTGATTTTAATAAGACTTTTGAGCTTGAATGTGATGCTAGTGGAATTGGATTAGGAGGTGTGTTATTATAAGATGGCAAACCTATTGCATACTTTTCTGAGAAATTGAGTGGGCCTAGTCTAAACTATTCTACTTATGATAAAGAATTATATGCTCTTGTCCAGACCTTAGAAACATGGCAATATTATTTATGGCCCAAACAATTTGTTATACATTCTGATCATGAATCTTTGAAACACATTAAAAGTCAAGCAAAACTGAACTATAGACATGCTAAATGGGTTGAATTCATTGAGACTTTCCCTTATGTCATTAAACACAAGAAGGGTAAAGAAAATGTTATTGCTGATGCATTGTCTCGTCGTTATGCTATGCTTTCACAACTTGATTTTAAAATATTTGGTTTGGAGACTATCAAAGATCAATACCTGCATAATGCTGAATTTAAATATGTATTGCAGAATTGTAAAGAAGGGAGAACATGGAACAAGTTCGTCATTAACGATGGATTTATGTTTCGTGCTAACAAGCTATGCATTCCAGCTAGCTCCGTTCGTCTTTTGTTGTTGCAGGAGGCACATGGAGGAGGATTAATGGGACACTTTGGCGTCAAGAGATGGAGGACGTACTTGCTACACATTTCTTTTGGCCAAAGATAAGATAGGATGTTGAGCGTTTTGTTGCTCGCTGCACTAAATGTCAAAAAGCTAAGTCACGACTCAATCCTCATGGTTTATATATGCCTTTGCTTGTACCTAGTGTTCCATGGGAGGATATATCTATGGACTTTGTTTTAGGTTTACCTCGAACAAAGAAGGGGAGGGATAGCATATTTGTTGTCGTGGATAGATTTTCAAAAATGGGACACTTTATACCATGTCATAAAAGCGATGATGATGCTAATGTTGTTGATTTGTTCTTTCGTGAAATTGTTCGCTTGCATGGTGTGCCAAATGCAATTGTTTCAGATCATGGTACTGAGTTTCTTAGCCACTTTTGGAGATGTTTTGGGCTAAGTTGGGGACTAAACTGCTTTTTAGTACTACATGTCATCCCCAAACTGATGGACAAACTGAAGTAGTCAATAGAACATTATCTACTATGCTTAGGGCTGTTTTGAAGAATAACAGGAAAATGTGGGAAGAATGCTTGCCTCATATTGAATTTGCTTATAATCGTTCGCTGCATTCTACGACTAAGATGTGCCCTTTTGAGATTGTGTATGGTTTCCTACCTCGTGCACCCACTGATTTGTTGCCTCTTTCATATTTGGAGAAGGTTAATTTTGATGCTAAACAACATGTTGAATTGATCTTAAAAATGCATGAGTTAACTAAGGAGAACATTGTGCGTATGAATGCTAAATATCACTTCAACAAAGTTGGGGGTGAATACTAATCATTTTAAGATCTTCATTGTTGCTACTAGAAGTGGCACCTTGTTTTTAGAAACATGTGTAGACTTGCAATTCTTACTAGTAGGAGTTTTTTCGATAGTTTTAACGGAAGAAAAAGCTGGTCTCAAGTTACTAGAAATATCTTCCAACTTATAAATCCGAGCGAGGCTCTCTTCTACCCTTTCGTTAACTACAGGTCATTTTTCTTTTAATAATTTAAGAGAATCTCCCGCCTTTGATCCTATCTTATTAGCAAGGTTATGGATCCTTTTATCCAAAATTTCAGTATGTTCTTCGGTGAGCATTTTCTTTTCAATAGCATGTAGCCTTTGCATAACATGCTCAAGAGTTAAAATTGTTTCATTAATAATGATAGGTGGTGATCCCACTAAATTTCCCATGGCATTAAAAGCATCCAAAGTGGGAACATCAAGAAATTCCCTCCAGTAATAGTATTAAGAATGAATCTATACCAAGTGGTAATGCCCACATAAAAATTACGAAGAAGGATAGTGGTAGATTGCTTATGAATATATTTATTATGAGCATCACAAATTCTATACCAAGCATCTTTTAAATTCCCCCTCCCCTTTGCTTAAAATTGAGAACTTCATTCTCAGGGGTACACGTAGTGGGGGAAGAACTAGCCATAATGATAAAGTAGCCAAGCAAGATCACACGCAAACAAAAGATAGATCGATAAAATGGCAAACTAAAAGAAGGCAAATATTCTTGTGTTTTTGTAAAAATGTTTTAGAAGTGGGGGAGATGAAAACGAGAGGCAAATGGCAAATAAAGTAAATGGCAAGGAGATGAGATTTGTGATTGGGTACCTGATAGATGTTGATGATGTCTTCCAGGCAAAGGCGCCAGAAATTGGCAAGTTGACGGGAGAATATATTGACTTGATCCTCCCCATCAACGACGCCGGAAATTCTTCCTGATTGCTTGTATCTGCGGTGGTATTTCCCCAAAGAGGAGAGGATGATGCAGCACAACAATGGTAATTATTTTCCTCGGTTATGAAACCAAGGTTATCAATCCAGTAGGAGAGCCAAGCAACACCATGTAAACCACACCTGCACACAGATAACAAATACTTGCAACCCAATGCGTAAGAGGGGTTGTCAATCCCTTCTCGATATTGAGATAGATAAAATTGTATGATATTTGATAAATAGATCTGACAAAACACAAAATAAAATAGATAAAGGTATTTCTGGGTTTTTGGAATAATAGATCTGGAAAAAAATGATAGGAAATAGACCTGGGGCCCGTAGATTTCACTAGTGGCTTCTCTCGAGAAAATAACATAAGGTGGGTAAACAAATTACTGTTGGGCAATTGATAGAAAAGTAAATAATCATGACGCTATCCAAGGCAATGGTCATGTATATAGACATCACGTCCAAGATCAGTAGACTAACTCCTGCCTGCATTTACTACTATTACTCCACACATCGACTGCTATCCAGCATGCATCTAGTGTATTAAGTTCATGAAAAAAGGAGTAATGCAATAAGAACGATGACATGATGTAGACAAGATCTATTCATGTAGGAATAGACCCCATCTTTTTATCCTTAATGGAAACAATACATGCGTGTCATGTCTTCTTCTGTCACTGAGAATAAGCACCGCAAGATCGAACCCCTCACAAAGCACCTCTTCCCATTGCAAGAAAAATCAATTCAGTTGGCCAAATCAAACCAAAGCTTTGGAGAAGAAATACGAGGCTATAAATATCATGCATAAAAGAGTTCAGAGAAGACTCAAATAATATTCATAGATATAACTAATCATAAACTCGCAATTCATCGGATCCCAACAAACACGGGCGGCGGCGGTTGTCGCGGCCCACATGCTTCGTCTGGGCGACGCGACCCGCCCGGCGCTCGGCACGCTTGCGGCGAGTGTCGGCCATGAAGCTGGCGAAGCGAAAGGCGGAGCGGAACGGAAGAACGGCAGCACACCCCTACCTGGCACGCCAAACGTCAGAAATCGAGCTCTGGGGACCCAAAGGTTCGAACTCTAGGGTGGACACATTCCTATCGCCCTATCCTTCCCTGCAGCTAACCACGGCGAGAGTGAGCTAGCAGGAGCGGGCCGGTGACACAACTGTTACCCAGGTTCGGGCCACCTTGCGGTGTAAAATCCTACTCCTGCTTGGATTGGGATTGCACTCGCGAAAGAGAACGAGAGTAAAGGGTTGAGGATCCAGTGGTCCACCTCTCTATGATGGCTCCCTGCCCCCCTTTTATATCTGCCTTGGTCCTCTTCCCCCAAAAATATTGGCGGGAAGGGTTGCCATACAATGGCAATTTTGAAGGGGGACAGGGACGCAGTCTATCCTGACAAAAGGTGGTCTTCGCCTGCAAAGCCACCATCCATGATGCGCCGGTGGGCTCGGGGATGACCTCCGCCCTGCGCAGCCGTCGTCTTGGTCTTCTTGCACCGATCGGGCAACCTTTGGGGGTTGCTTTGGGAACCGGCGTGCTGGCCTTGCTCCCTTAGCACAAAAGCGGAAATCCTCCTCATCCGCGCCTGCTGGCACGACCTCTGGCGCCGTTCATCGCCGTGCGCGTCACCCACGTGATGACACGAGACCACGAGACCGAGCCGGGCAATGCCTGCCTCGCATGCCTTAGGGAGGGAGCCTCGGGAGGCAACCTCGGGAGGCTCTTGGTGAAGCCGCCTAGCCTGCTCGAGATGCCCGCCTCCTGAAAAGGGGTCTCATGAGGCCAAGCTCCGGTGAAGGGTCTTGTCCGTGGCGCCCGCTGGTAGGCCACTCATTGGGCTCTTGACATGCGTCGCGTCCTGGGCTGAAGGCAGATGGGCCTGGGTACCCCGGTTCCACGAGCCTGACACCAACAATTCTCCTTTTCAAGTAATCCCCCCGTTCCATAATGTAGTGCATATAAATATTATTTTAAAAATCAAACTTTGCAAAATTTGACCAAGTTTATAAACAAAACCATTTATATCTAAAATATGAAAATGCATCTTATAATGATACTAATGATATGTGTTTGGCATTCTGGATGTAAATGTTTTTCTCTACAAACTTGTTTGTGAGGTTTGACTTAAAAAAAACTATATGCACTATATTACAGAACAAGGAGTATAAAAAATTGGTTTAGGGGGGTTTAAGCAAAAAGAAAACCCTGCTCCAACAGGTCCTCACTTAGACTTAACACTCCTTGTGCCTCATGGTAACATCTTTGCGGAAGCAAAGAACGATAACATCAGTTTACGCACCGGCCTCCACTTCATCTCTTGCTCTAGTGATCTTCTCCATCGATAATGCTCAAATTGTTACAAGTATAGTTGCGTTTAAAGATAGATATAGGCCCTGTTTGGTTCAGCCTTTATCGCCGGATTCCGCTGCCGCGCAGCAGAATCTGAACCAAAGGGCAAACCCAGCAGAATCTGATTCCAGAAATCCGCTGCCAAAATCTGAACCAAAAACGGAAGCAGCCCAGGACGTGCTTTCCAAAATCTGATTCCGCTGCGGGCCAAAATCTGAAAAGGTTGTATCAGCTGGTTTGCCAAATGACCTACATCTTTTTCAAATCAGATTTTCCACAACTGTTTTTTCACAGCAGATTTTTCACAGCTACTTTTAGAAATCCACAGCCGAACCAAACAGGGCCATAAGGAGTTAGAGATAGATAACGTAATTTTTTTGGAAGGGCAAAATGCAGTATTATATACACGCATGATCCACAATAAATACATACACACACGCACACACACAATTCTATGTATGACCCAGTTGTATTATGTGTGCAGGATCCCTAATGAATCCATGCTTTTGACAGCAGTTAACCAAGTGTGTATGACCAGCAAGCAGATGTTTCAAACACACACACCCACTCTCTGAACCTGCAAATGCAACACGTGATCTGATTTCATGGTGCGTGCGCTGCAAGCGATAGAGTCTACACCTCATCTCCCGGCGCGTAACCTAGAGCGAGTGAAGATGCCTGACCTTCTCAATCGCCTCCTTGATCCTCCGCGTCGGCTCCTCGTACAACATTGTCGGGTCGTCAAACTGAGCAGCGAGGCTGGGCTCGTCGAGGAACGCGCGGAAGGTGTCAGCCACAGAGCTGGAGAGCGACTGCAGGTTGTAACCACCTTCCAGGAAGAAGACGCAGCGGCCGCTGCACAGCTCCCTGGCCAGCTGCTTGATGCTCGACGCCAGCATGTAGAACGTGCCCGTCGTGAACTGCAGACCCGCTAGAGGGTCCAGCGCGTGCGCGTCGTAGCTGACAGAAGGGTGGGTGGAGTCAACTTCGTGTGTTTGTGGAACATCAATAGTTTAGATATAATAATACTATGAACAATTTTCATTGTCTACATGATTGAGATTCAGAATGAGAAGCCACCGTGTATTTGAACAACTCCAGAGAATCTTAACTTTCCTTTTTGGCATGTTTCTGTTCTCAAGATAATAATGTGGTTCTGAGGAACTCACCCAGCTGAAACGAGGATGATATCGGGCTTGAACCGCTGCGCAGATGGAGCAATGACCTCATCAAAGGCGCACCTCATTGAGTAGTCACCTGAGCCACCGGGCAATGGCAGGTTGAGCGTTGTTCCTTCGCCACTGCCCTGACCAATTAGGTTCATCTTACCAGTACCGGGATAGCTTCCTAGCTACATACACCAAATTCAGAAAAGAAAATGACTATCATGGTAATGGTAAAATAAGCCAGCAGTGAGTATGTAAGGTGATGGTCTGATAGACCTGGTGGGTTGAGAGGAAGAAGATGTCTGGATCGTCATAAAAGGCATCAGATGTGCCATTGCCATGGTGAACGTCAAAATCTATTATCATTACTCGCTTCAATCCATGTTGATGCTGAGCGTACCGAGCTGCAACTGCAATGTTCCCAAAGACGCAAAAGCCCATGGGACCTTCAGGAACAGCATGGTGTCCGGGTGGCCTTATTAGCGCAAATCCAAGAGGTGGACTTAGGCCCAGCTTTGATGCGGCAACCTAGGAAAACATACAACATTTCTTGGGAAACGAGCACTGCAAAGGAAAATTTACTAAATCATGAAATAAGAAACACGCTGAAACCACCGAGGAAATCAACTGGAAGAAAATTAGTTACCACTGAATCAACCAATGTAATTCCAGCACCAGCTGAAAGAAGTGATTCTGCGAAAGTCTACATAAACAATGAAATTACTTAGAGAAAGAAAAGGAATATCTAAATTTTGATGAGTACAATTGTACTCCCTCCGTCCCGTAATATAAGACGTGCAAAAACGTCTTATAATATAGGACGGAGGGAGTACATAATATCAGTTAAGGAAGTAAAGAATGAACTATCCGCCGAGTTAAAAGAAAACTAAGAACTATTCTCCTGGTCAAAGTAAAGTATGAACTATGAAATTACTTAGAGAAAGAGAAGGAATATCTAAATGTTGATGAGTACAATTGTACATAATATCAATTAAGGAAGTAAAGTACGAACTATCTGCCGGGTCAAAGAAAACTAAGAACACTCTCCTGGTCAAAGGAAAGTATGAAACTATCCTCCTGGTCAAAGAATGCACAAACTATCTTTGGGAAATAATTCAATCTTATCATAAGAAGTCATTCCCTTATTAACACTGCACAGAACAATATCATCTTGGACTTCCTCTATCATAAGTAAGACTAATAATTTCACTATCTGTTTCATTTTGTTTATAAAAAAGGGGCACAAAATGCTCCATCGCATAAACGAAACTCTGTTCATTTCAACAGATTAAATAATGTATCTGTTACATTGTTTAAACAATGGTTTGTCCTAATGTTCCTTTCAACTTTGCACTGAGAGATTGAGAGGTGCCAGAATAGTTCTGAGCTGCTAGGTGACATGTTTACAGGCAGCAAGCTATGCAGCTCTACCTAACATTCACAGCATGAATATCAAGACCTCAACTAATCACCAGGTCACTAGATAATACATTTTTTTCCTTTTTTTTTGAAGGCAAGACCAAAATTTCTCTTGATTTAATAGGAAAATAGAAGGTTTATAAGTACAGCCTCTGGGAGTGCATTCATGAAACAGTAAAGTGCACAGAAGATTGCCTCTGAAAGGCTTAGAAAAAAGAAAAATAATTAAGAAAGTGCATAGAGCATTACAGTCTGTGTAGCATATGTTGGTCCAGTTCCTTCGATGAATATCAAACCTTCATCCAAAGCCTTACTCATAGCCTGCAATAGTGACCTCTTTAAAGCTGTTTTTTTATAGTCGGTTTGATATATTTTCAACTAACAAGATCTCAATTCTTTATTAAGTTGGGAAAAGGTAATGCAGATCAGAAGCAATTGCTATGAATTCTTCTTTTTCTTCTCTGCAAAGTAGGACTACGACAACAACAAAAACGCCTGATGGCAATTACCTTTTCGAGTCCAGTGATGTATGTTCTTGAATGAACTCGTGCAACATCATCAAGTGAAGCAGGGTAGAAATTTTGGATTTCAAGAACCTGTGAACCCCGATGCTGGATACAAAAAAAAAAGATGTCATATAGTTACAAGCTCATGTTAGAACGTTGATTTTTTCAGTGAGATGTGATACAGTACAAATGAGGATATGAGAAAGAAATATGCAAAACTTATCGAGATTTAACTGAAAACACTTAAATTGTACTCCCTCCGTTCTATATTAGTTGTTGCTTGTACTAAATCAGCGACAACTAATATGGAATGGAGGGAGTATCTTTTTCTTTGTTACTGTTTATCTATTTCTATAGTCCATTTTTAGCATGCAAGAACATGCAACTGCATACTTTTGGAAAAAATAGAGCATGCCAGTTTTAACTGAAGTATATGTACAGAGAAATTTAAAAGACAAGGGAAAAAATACATCTGTTAAAAACTTATAAATATAATATTACAAAAGGTATAAGAAGGCAAAGTTTTTTTTGTTGCTTACGTACCTTTGGTGTAAGCTCCAATTTTTCGAGAGCATCAACTATTGCTGGCACTCTTTTGTTTGATTCTGGATGTGCTTCCTAAATACCATTATACAGGGTATATTAGGATATAAATCAGACAACACAATTTGACATGTCATGATTATGCTACGATGTACCATTTATTTTACATAATTTACACTTTGGAGTTTGGACACACAACTTACACAATATGATTTGATACCAGGATGTCCCTAAGCAAGGATTGTATATAATATAGCTCGACAGTAACTTATTCTCTTAAAAGACTGAAGTAGCAAAACATAGTTGGATTAGGAGCCCAATCGACAAAAAATTGATAGGATATCTTTTGTATTTTAAACACTATAACCTTTATTCCCCTCAGTTTGATCAAAATTTAGTACCTCAAATCACCCAGCATCTACATATATATAATACTTGTGACGTAGATGTGAAAGCAGCAAAGCATTGGAGATAGCTTACCTTGTTATGACCCATGGCAGGAGAAGCACAATAGAGGATGCGAGCATCACGAAGCAAACTATCCGGCAAAGGCGAATCCTTTGGAGCACCATTTGCATGTGAGATAGAAGCTCCATCGTGACTCGTCGCACACTGTGCAGGCCGACCCCCATTCAGGTTCTGCTTTCTCCCGGTGGTTTGTAAGCTGCTCCAGGTTAGGGAATGATGTGTTCCATAGACACGGTACTGTCTGAGCAAAGGAAACACCCTTCCTGAGAGAAGTGGCAGGCAGTTGTCTAAATATGTCATAGAGGTCAGGTTACCGCCATACACGTATAAACAGAAACAGACTTAGATGAGCATCAAAAGGATACCAAGAACTCTGGTAAACTGGGGACCTAGTTACGGCTGGGCATTTACACAAGCAGGTGGTGGGCAAGTGGCATCTACTAGTGGAAGCATGAATCGGCAAGTGATGAAGCAAGTGGAGCTACCGTCCTACCTCCAAGAATCGGTAGGGATCGTGGTATCCCCAGAAGCTCCATCACCTCAGGCGAAGCTCTCTCTCTCTCTCGCTCTCGCTCTCCTCTTATCCTCCCTCGGTTGAACAAGAGGAGCCGGAAAACCTCTTCCTCTCGCTAGTCGCCTCGCCTCGCCACTATCTCTCTGGGTCTCGGCTGGCCACACAACGACAACGGACCGCGGGATGGGCCGGGCAGAGCCCAACCCCACTCTCACTCACCCTGGGCCGGCCCAACCAGCGGCTCGGCTACAAAATCACCGTCTGTCGTCTTTCAATGGATTCTTTGACTATGTCTCAAAAAAATTGGATTCTTTGACTTGTTGGTTCGATTTCTCTTCTCAAAGGAACCCCCAACACCGCCGTCGGAGCAGCGGCGGCAGCAAGAGGAGAGGAGGAGCGAGATGGCGCCGCCCAGCAAGGAGCCGTGCAAGAAGGAGGCGTGCGACATCCAGGCCTGCCTCTCCAAGAACCTCTTCGATTCCAAGAAGTACGGCCCCGTCCTCTCTCCTTCTCTTGGCTCTTGCGGTTGCTGCAAGGGATTCATGCATAATTCTGGATAGTAACTGGGGGGTTTGGGAATTCGAGCTCGACGCTTGGGCATGTCCTGGGATTGGGATTGGGGAGACCTAGGCAAGCATTGGAGCTGGACCTAGGAAGAATTGGGATTTGGGAGCCATCATGACCTCATGCCACGGTGGACTTCCTACATATTTTTTTATTTGCTCTGATAGCGTGAGCATGTTTAGTTGGGTCTTGTTGTGGCACTCCATGTTTAGTTTCGGGTGCTTATTGCGTATCAGCATATGACCATTGCTAGACAGCATTATCAATATTTCCTGTTTTATATGCTGGTGTTTTGATGGCATCACCTATTAATTCATCATAAGAAATTTTTGTTTCTTGGAGATTTTTCATAAGAATACAAGCACTACTTCTCCCTTGTTAACACCCAAGCTCAAATAATGCTGCTCCGAGCAGCATTGTGGCACCACCTCCTCCAGCCCATGCGCCAAGGGTGGATGAGGCGAAGATGCCCAAGTTGTCAGAAGAACCCATTACCAATTAGGAGTGCTAATCATGTTTGCTTTTTAACAGGTGTTTGAAAGTTATTCAGTCACTACAATCTTGTTGTGAGCAATGCGAGTACAAATCAACACATTGTGGTTCTTTGTCGGGCTTGCTCAAAAACATTTCAAAGTGATGTAATAAGACTATCACTCAATAAAGGTAAGATTTATCTTTACAGTTACAAAATTTATTGAAATTCTGCAAGTTCACAAATTCCATCTATGTTTCTATATCAGCACTTGGAAGCTAGAAATTCTAAATAGAAGTCGGAATCGTGTGGTTGAGGTTTCTATCTGAATAAATTTATCATTAACCCGCTTACAGAAAAAGAAAGGTTTTATGTTTATGTTTATGTGTACATTAGTTACCTGTTAGATGGTGCTGCATTGTGAGTCTCTACTTTGGTTACAATGACGTCCTTTTTCGAATGTCTATTTGGGTTACAAGGAGATGCTTTGCTTAGATAATTTCTTTTTTCTATCACTGTGTACTTTGGTATGTGATAAATCTATCAAGACCAGGCACAGGCTAAAAATATAATTTATCATCTATGTATCTCCAGGTGTAAACATTAGCTTGTCTTCTTTGGCATCTCATTAAAGGTCTGTATAGATATCCTTGAGAAACCAAAGATTTTAGATATATTTGTGGATGAACTATAAGAACGCACTAAAAAGAAATATAACTTGAGGAAAATATGATACTTTCAAGACTGATGGAAGTGTCAGTGTAATCAACATAACTAAATTGCAGCATGAAACCAGCACATGGTCAGATTCGGCTAGCAGAATCAACCTCTTATTAGCATTGTGGTCTATTTTGAGACTGTAGATAAGCACCATAACAACTTGACCATAGAGTGGGCTAGCCATTATGTTATATATACAAAATTGTGTGCTGATTATGCTACTGACATACTGTTTTATGTTTTATTTGAAGGTTGAATAAAAAAAAGTAATCTAGTTGACAGAGGATGTTTGTCTTTGCAGGTAATTTTAGGTTTGCTTGGGAGTTAATCAGGATATCAGTTTCTCTAATCCATCATGGTACAGTATATGTAGATACTGAAGTTTACTTTACTTAGTGGATCCTGTTGAGCCTATCATATTTGGTTTCAGTATGGGTGCTATGATATGATGAAAGGAAGTCACATGCTCATCTATTTGATTGGCTTAATTATTATTATTTTCCCTACTTGCAGTATGACTGGGAAAAATAATAATGCGCCATCCTCAACCTGCAGAAAGGTGCTGTGGTTGCTAGTTGTTCGGTGCTGAGTTTGTCAACACATTTCTTTAAGAGGGATACTGATATTGCCGTATAGCTGTATTATCCTTTGTATTTCTTATTATGCCCATGTGCAGATATAATTCAAGAAAATAAGTGAACCCTGGCCTTGTTGTACACCAATCTGCATTTATGATATGGGAAGTGTTTTTGAATTGCATTAGTGTTCGCCCTGCATGTTCAACGGTACAAAAAAAATCAAGTTTGTATGAACACGATGCACAGAAATAAGGTCAACTGATACTGTAACAGTTACTTAGCTCCATCTTTCTACAAGCTAGTGTGCAATTAGGATGTTGGATATGATTCCAGTCAGCAGTTAATCTGCCAGATCATATGATGTCATTATCCTGTTGCTTAGCATTTGTGGCTAGTCTCAGGTTATTTGTGATTTGATTATGGTATTACTCTCGTTGGTGAATTCGGTACTCTGTCATGACTACCTTAGCTTGTACTCCCTCCGTTCCAAATTACTCGTCGCAGAAATGAATGTATCTAGAACTAAAATACATCTAGATACATTCATTTCTGCGACGAGTAATTCGGAACGGAGGAAGTACTAGAATAGAATCTTATCTTGTGTGATGCAATACCTACCAAGCAAGTGCAGATTGGTATGCATTGCAAATGACCTCAAGCTGACATGTGCATTACATTCTGCACAACTGTTTTTCGCTGTCCACTTGGGAGTTGGGACCAACCACAACCAGTTTGTTGGTGCGTCCCCCACACATGTCCATTCCTGAGCTTGTTGCTTATCTTCCATGGGTGTTTATCATCCGCTTAAGCACTAGTAGTATGAATTACGCAAGTGAGGCTGGTTTGTATTTTGGAGATCCTTTGTATTTGACATGAATAAAGTTTTATCTCGTTAAAGCTGCTTTTGTTTCTTTATGATAAATTAGCAAAATCTAGCACTAGTAGGATGGGATGATTTCCTTGTGGAAAGATGAGGAATCTCTTGAAGCCATTTTCATCAGTTCAAACTGACTTCTTTCTGAGTTTAGCTGCCATGTCAAGTCACAGATGCAAAACCATTGTGATAGGTGACTCGATTAATTCTGCCATGATGATTTCCACTAAACTGTTAGTGGGTGCCTGCACTACCCATGTTTTGCATGATGGTTGATGAATGCCAAAGAAGAAAGAGTGAATCATCTTTTCAATCTTCCAAACTAACTTAGGTTCTGAAATCTGAAATGTTTTCCAATCTACTCCCTCTGTTTCAAAATGTTAATACAAAGTTGGGTCATCTATTTTGAAAAGGAGGGTATGAACATGCAAACCATGATAATATCGAACAGAACCCATAGCCAGAATTGAGCAGCACAAGGCTCTGAAGAGCCGCGCAAACGAGGGAAAAGAAGCAAGTGATGTATTTATCGATCGAGAATGCGATATTATATATACACCTGAGATTGATTTATGCACGCATCTATATAATTCTCGCATCCACACTGCTGTCAGTTTGGTGGCGTCTTCCTTGAGGTGGTGCTGGACTTGCGTGCCAAGAAGAGCTTCTTGAGCAGCTTGAGCATCATCATCAAGCTCAGCCTCCTTCGCCAGACCACGCTGCTCCCGGTACCGGAGGCGACGACCACATCCACATGCTGGGATGGTATTCCGTCGCCTTCACCAGCGTGCCACGCCTCGCTCGACCACTCCATGCTCAGTGGGCACGGCTGCGGCGCCCGGGCCAGCTCCTCGTTGAAGTCCTCCCACAGCATGTCCATCTTGTGCTCTTCCATGACGGCGAACCTCTCGGAGCGGCCCCCCGGCCCCGGGTAGACGTCGTTGTTGGGGTTCCCGGCTTGCTCGGCGGCCGAGAAGCACCGCCGGTGATGGTCGTGCGCTCCCGCGTCGGCCGGGACGACGAACCATGGCGGCGGCGAAGTGAAGTGAGGGGAAGGGAGCTTCTTGGCGCCGCACGGCACCGGTGGCATGGTAGGGCATGTGAAGTCCTCCACCATGGCTGTGTTTGTCTGTGTAGGACGAACCTATGGACGACTCTGAGTCTATGTCTGAATGATGTATTCGTGGAATTGCCAATGGAGGTTGCAACTTCTTATCTACCTCTCCAAATGCCTAGAGGCTAGAGGGAGTATGTCTACGGCTGTTTCTTTATCTCTCAAGCTCAAGTGATGGTTGGCGAATGCGAGTATTATAATTTGGTGGTTGGCTTTATGCTAATTGGCTTGATTAGCTTGGCCTATCAGGAGACGCCAATCAGCAAGCACCAAGACAAAAGGACCTACTAATTAATTGTTAATGTCTAGTTGCAACATTCCAAGGTCATGATATACAGCTAGAGCTCGACATGACAACAAAAATTATTGGGCCCTAGAGAATGTGCAGTTCAGACATAACTGAGCCTGAAAGTAATAAGGCCTTTTTTGGTTCATAGGATAGGATTATCATAGAAATAGGAATCTTGTAGGAAATGAGATGACATGTATCTCAAATCCTATGAGTAGGAATAGGAAACAAGATGTCATTTGGTTGACATTAAAGGAATTTTTTCATTGAGTTTAGGCTCTTTTTTATTTTCCTATGAAATGTGGAGGATAGGAACCAATCCTATGTAGGAATAGGAATCCATTCCTATGAACCAAAGGGCTCTAAAGGAAAAAATCCTATAAGAATCATATCCTTTAAAATTCTTATGAAATTCCTCTAAACCAAAGGAGGCCTAAGCTTTTTCTCTTTTTGCTGTTAAAATAAATCAAGTGGAGTGTTGGTTGGGAAACAGAATCAGGCAAGCTCCAGCATAAACTGTAGTGATGTTAGGGGTAGCGATGTGAGTTAGAAGAGAGAGGGAGGGATTTGGTGGAATTGTCGTTTGTATTGCTTGAGCCTCATGGGCATATATATAGGAGTACATGATCTACTTAGAGTACAAGGCAAGCCAGAATATTTCCTAGTCTAACCTATGTTTCCTAATACAATCATGTTACTCAACACCCCCGCAGACATAACGGTAGCGACGCAGACGGTGAGACTGGAGAAGAATCCGAAGGAAAGCCGACGGACACCCCCCACAGTCGTAACGGTCGATGCATCGCGGAGTCGTGGCTGGAGTGGAAACCGACGAGGTTGCTCAAGCAGGCGGTAGCCCTTTGTGTCGTTTGTCGATGTAGCCAAGAGCGTGGGTGGTGGAGCCGTGGTTGAGGTAGCCGTGCGAAGAATGCCGTGGTCGATGTCGAGTCGGGGAGGCCGGTGTCGAGGAAGTCGTCGTGGAGCCGTAGGCGCAAGGGGGCGCCGAGTTAGCATGGGCGCAGTGGTGTCGAAGTAGTGGTGCACCGGAAAGAAGATGTGGCTGACGACGCGTCGCGGCGGGTTTGCCAAGCCCGGGGACATATCGTGGACGAAGGCACGTACCGGTGTTGCCAGCACCGGGCATGCTAGACGGACGAAGACGAAGTTGACGAAGCGCCGACCAGGCTTGCCAGGCCCGGGGACACGTCGTGGATGAAGGCATGCATCGGTGTTGCCAGCACCGGGCATGCGTAGACGAGGGACCTGCACGAGCTGTCCGCCATATCGGAGAAGTCGGAGGGACCAGCAGAGAAGAACTCAATGACGATTGCGGCGTCCATCGGCGCGGTGCCGATGTCACCAACGGTGGTCGGAGTAGACGAAGTGGTCGGGGTAGATGACGGCGACGCTGGCGACGGGCTAGTGCTGGACGAAGACGAACGGGGTGGACGGGCGGCGGCGACAGCTACGGAGGTAGCCGCGGCGGCGGCCAAAGAAGAGCGGCGGCGGCTAGGTTAGAAGTGCGGCAGCAGTACTCGAAGTAGGCGAAGAACTCTGACAGCGTGACGAAGACCGGCGCGGACGGTGGCGTTCCCGCGCCAAGGAAGACGGTGCGGCACATACCACGGGAGGTCGACGCGATGTGACGACAGAGCTGACCGCGGGCCGCGGCGCTACGGCCCGAAGGGGCGACGCAGCGGCGGCAGGCGGGTCGGGGCGACGCAGCGGCGGCAGGCGGGTCGGGGCGACGCAACGGCGGTGCACGAGTCGGTGCAGCCGCGGGGACGGTCTCGGGGCGGCGGCGGGGACCGCGTATCGCGGAAATACGGCCCGAAGGGGTGACGCATCGGCGATGCACGAGTCAATGCAGCCGCGAGGAGAACCACGGGGTGGCGGCGCTGCAGCCCAACTGGGCGACGCAGTGGCAGCCCGATGCTCGATCGGTGGAGAGGCGCGCTGAACTCGGGGACGATCTTCACGGGACCTGCGGAGGCGCGCATAGCCGACGGGCCAGGTCGGTCGCATGACGTAGATGAGGCGGATCGCGGCGGCGAGCAGGTGATCAAGCCGATCGCGCGCGAGGTCGGGGACGCCGCTCAGTGGAGGCGTGGTGGCGGCGGAGTCCATGATGAAGCCGGCGACGACGGACGCCGTGGGACATCGCGGACAAGTTTGTCAGCACCAGCACCCGGGCTGCCAAAGCAGCGCCGGCGCCTGGGCAGTGAGGCCCGAGCGACCAACGGAGCAGCGACATCCGAGTTGAGGCAGCCGACGAGCCTGACGTAGCCGTCCCGACGCAGCCGAGAACGAGGCCGGCGAGGTAGACCGCCGGGCCGCTGTGCAGACGCGGCGAAGGCGGGTGATGTGGATCGGTGGGCGGGTCGGCGCGCGAGCGACGACTATGATTGGTCGTCGCATAGTGCGAGGCCGCCGGGTCGGGGCGATGCAAGTGTCCCGGTCGAAGCAGGGCGGTGACGGCCGGCGCAGGGCAACGGGCGGACTGACGCGCGGACGACGGCTGGCCCGGACGGGCCCCCTCGGCGCGCGTGACCGTCGGGTCGAAGGAGAGGCCGGCTGGTCGCGCCGGGGTCGGAGTAGAGACGCACGGAGTCGAAGGCGGCGGCGGGCGACGCAAACCAATCAAAATTAGATCGAAAAATCAAAAAGAAAAATGCCAATCAAAACGACCGGCGAGAGAGCGAAAAAAAACCCAAAGCAAGGGCTCGAAAAAAACTCTGTAGAGCAGCCGGCCAGCACGGCCGGTGGACGAACGCTAGGTACGGGCGGCGCGGCCTCCGACGACGGTCATGGAGACCGACCGCCCCGGGGGCGGCGCTTGGATGCGGAAGCGGCGGCGGTTAGGGTTTAGAATCGACTTGCGATAGATACCAAGTTAGAAGAGAGAGAGGGGGATTGGTGATGGTATTGTCGTTGTATTGCTTGAGCCTCATGGGCATATATATAGAAGTACATGATCTACTTAAAATACAAGGTAAGCCATAATATTTCCTAGTCTAACATATGTTTTCTAATACAATTATGTTACTCAACAATGTGTTTTTAAATGATTTTTGAGGGAGAGGGAGAGCATAGAAGAATTTAGAAGGAGACATTCAGGACAATGTTTGGCAGCCGGTGGTGTGGCTTTACTGCTGAAGGCCAGAGCATCGGACAGAGGTAAAATAGTGCTTGAAATCCATCTCTCTTTCTCTTATTGGTGTCTACTTTTTCTGCAATGCCTTGCCAGCGCCAGAGGTGGCCGTGAATTTGAAGGTGGGGGTGCCACCGCCACTGCCACATATGCCACCTACCAGAACCTTATGAACATGTTTTAAACAAAACTTAGCAAAATGGCAATTTTAATGTTTTATAAAGAAATCTGTGAAGAAATTTAGAAACGTATAAGATCTCCTTTGGTTTATAGAAAAAGAATACAAAAATCGTATGAAATGAGATAACATGTATCTCTGTTTCTATAGGAAAAAAAATGTCATTTGATGCACAAACTTTTCCATTTGAGTCTAGACTAATACTTTTTCTTCTTTGAAATTTGAAGGATTAGTTCCTATTCTACATAGAAAAATGTTGAAGATATGACTATCAGATATGACCAGCCCAGGAGGGGCCGGGTCATCCATTATGACGGTTCATCTAAATGAAGCCTAAGAATATACTAAGGATGGCGGTTCATAGATAGGCTTGTTAAAAGGCCCAAGTCTGGGTGCGACTTAAGGCCCGTAAGTGTAAACCGCCATGTATATGTAAACTTGTATTGTAAGACATGTAAGATAAGTCACCAAGCCGGACACTTTTGTATGAGCTGGCCGGGACTTTGTAGGCTGCAGGGCGTCAAGCCATGTATATAAGGGGACGACCCGGCCATGGCTTAGGGGAAGAGACAACAAATCGAAAGCCAGGCAAAGCGTGTTTGCTCCCTGGTAATCGAAACCCTAGCAATACCACCTCAAACTGGAGTAGGCCTTTACCTTCACCGCAAGGGGCCGAACCAGTATAAACTCTCCGTGTCCTTTGTCCCGTTTAACCCCTTTAAACTAACCTCGTCGCAATGGCTTCACAACTAAGTCCTTCTATGAGAACATCTGCCGCGACACTTCCATGACAGTTGACGCTCACGTGGGGCCCGCGCATGGTGGTTTTGAGTTCTTAAGGGCAGCTTCGAAGGTCTCAAGAGATATATTGTGGGCCGGATGACCAGAGTCGCCGCGGCAAGCTCTACATCAAACGATGCAGGCTGGTCCCTCGAGGCTGACTCAATTGAGTACGGGTACCGGGTCCCCTTCGGCGGAATCCACGTCTTCATCGGCAAGATCGACGAGCCGGGCCCTGAGCCGGACATCTGCACCGACATCATCGAGACGGCTCAGCGTGCACGACCCGCCCGGGCTCAACCCGTCGTAAGGCATGTCTTCGTTGGGTTTACCCATGGGGCTGAGTTGGAAGGCTCTGTCTCTGGCGGTGAGACGACCATCTTCTCTGATGATGAGTCGTCCACAGGCGAGACCAACTCAATGTATCAGCTACATGATGGGCGGCTTGGGGGCTGTTCCAATGGCAACAGTATTCCGGATACCCGTGAGCTGCCGAACAGGGTGGCGATCTTCATGGTTGGCACCCAGCCGGTTCTTGGTTCGACAGCCGCCACAGCTATAACTTCTAGTGCAGCAGCGATAACGACAGCCGGGGCTGGCGGTTCAGCGCGCCCGCCGGCTCAAGTCTTAATAGATCTGCTGGATGCTCTGGCGACTTTGATGGAGGTTTAGGTAACCCCAGATAACCAGGAGCAGCACATGGCAGAGATAGCTAAGTTGCGTGATGAGATAGCGCAAGCTAAGGCGGAATTAGCAGCAGAAAACGCCAAGATGGCTGCAGAGCGGGCCGTTTTAAGTGCCCAAGCACAGCGGATTCAAGCAGATTCATACCGGCTCACGGTGGATCAGACCGCGTCGAACAAAGTTTTGAGGAGAAAATACCGGAGTCGTCTGCCCTCAGTTTATGAGTCAAGGGACCTCTTCAACACCTCTAGAGCCGGGGCCAGTAACCCGCCGGTGGTAAATCGGATGACTGAAGCACCAGGCGGTGGGGTGCCGGGTCAGCCGCGTGTGACAAGTTCTCCGTATATGAACAACACCCCGTCTCAACACATGGTAACACCGCCGGGTCATTATTCCACCCCTTTGGACAACATGATTGCTGCGGCGACGCGATTGGCGGCTTTACCAGTTGAGGGTGAGACTTCGGTGGCGGTTGAAACCCGAAGGGCTAGGGAGATCCTTCAAACAACTTTAGTCCAGCAACAGGCTTACTCTTATAGGCATGATCGGATCCATTCAACCCCTCGTCCAAGCCGGAGCTACAGTAGGCACATTGACTCACCGACAGTCTCGAGTACGAAGCAGCACCGTAACCGACCTCATGGGCATGACCCGGCACGCGATGGTGCCAATGCATAGGATTTGGTGGACCAGGGCAGAACACGTCGGGAGGCCGAGATGGCGGCTCATCAGCACATGTCGGTTTACCCGACAACTTCAATTGAGGCCGGTGTAACTTCCAAGGCTTTCAGTGTGCCATTTCTAACGGCGGTTCTGCGAAACGAGAGTCTACCCAAGGACTTCAAAGGCCCTCGTAAGGTGCCTAATTACACAGCCGATCAACACCCTGAGGTGTGGGTGAAGAGTTATGAGATGGCTATGGAGATACTGGATGTTAGTGAGGCTGTGTACGCTAAGTACTTCACCATGATGCTGGAGGGAACGGCCCGTACCTGGTTGAAGGGGCTGCCGGCTAACTCCATCGGGTCATGGGCGGAGCTGAAGGCCCGGTTTATCCAGAATTTCAAAGACACGTGTAAGCAACCTATGTCGATCGTGGATTTGGTTTCTTGTGTTCAGGCCGAGGGCGAGTCAACAACCAGCTGGGTGCGCCGGGTCTCGACCATCATGCATTCTTCAGATAATATCAACATCGGTTCAGCGGTTCTGATGTTGGAGAAAAATTGCCGGTTCATTTCACTCAAGCGGAAGCTTGGCCGGCTCAAGCGTCATTACAATGACATGGGGGAGCTAATGGCGGCTCTTGCAAAGTATGCCAACTCTGATAGTGATGTCTACTACACAACCTTCTTCTTGTAGACGTTGTTGGGCCTCCAAGTGCAGAGGTTTGTAGGACAGTAGCAAATTTCCCTCAAGTGGATGACCTAAGGTTTATCAATTCGTAGGAGGCGTAGGATGAAGATGGTCTCTCTCAAGCAACCCTGCAACCAAATAACAAAGAGTCTCTTGTGTCCCCAACACACCCAATACAATGGTAAATTGTATAGGTGCACTAGTTCGGGGAAGAGATGGTGAAACAAGTGGTATATGGATAGTAGATAAAGTATTTGTAATCTGAAATAATAAAAATATCAAGGTAGCAAGTGATAAAAGTGAGCGTAAACGGTATTGCAATGTGTGGAAATAAGGCCTAGGGTTCATACTTTCACTAGTGTAAGTTCCCTCAACAATACTAACATAATTGGATCACACAACTATCCCTCAACATGCAACAAAGAGTCACTCCAAAGTCACTAATAGCGGAGAACAAACGAAGAGATTATGGTAGGGTACGAAACCACCTCAAAGTTATTCTTTCCAATCAATCCGTTGGGCTATTCCTATAAGTGTCACAAACAGCCCTAGAGTTCATACTAGAATAACACCTTAAGATACAAATCAACCAAAACCCTAATGTCACCTAGATACTCTAATGTCACCTCAAGTATCCGTGGGTATGATTATACGATATGCATCACACAATCTCAATTCATCTACTCAACCAACACAAAGGACCTCAAAGAGTGCCCCAAAGTTCTACCGGAGAATCACAACGAAAACGTGTACCAACCCCTATGCGTAGGTTCCCAATGTCACGAAACCCGCAAGTTGATCACCAAAACATACATCAAGTGGATCAATAGAATAACCCATTGTCACCACAGTTATCCCATGCAAGACATACATCAAGTGTTCTCAAATCTTTAAAGACACAATCCGATAAGATTACTTCAAAGGGGAAACGCAATTCATTACAAGAGAGAAGAGGGGAAGGAGAAACATAGGATCCAACTATAATAGCAAAGCTCGCGATACATCAAGATCATATCATATCAAGAACACGAGAGAGAGAGAGAGAGATCAAACACATAGCTACTGGTACATACCCTCAGCCCCGAAGGAGAACTACTCCCTCCTCGTCATGGAGAGCACCGGGATGATGAAGATGGCCACTGGGGAAGGATTGCCCCCTCCGGTAGGGTGCCGGAACGGGTCTAGATTGGTTTTTGGTGGCTAGGGAGGCTTCTGGCGGCGGAACTCCCGATCTATTCTCTGTTCTGGAAGATTTAGGGTATATGGAGTTATATAGGCAGAAGAAGCACGTCAGGGGAGCCACAGGGGCCCCACGAGGCAGGGGGAGCGCCCTAGGGGGTGGGCGCGCCCCCACCCTCGTGGGCAGCTCCCGTATCTTCTGACGTGGGGTCCAAGTCCATCAGGTGTGTTTCCTTCCAAAAATAACTTCTCCAGTTGATTTCGTTCCGTTTCGACTCCGTCTGATATTCCTTTTCTTCAAAACACTGAAATAGGCATAAAACAACAAATCTGGGTTGGGCCTCCGGTTAATAGGTTAGTCCCAATGATAATATAGAAGTGTATAATAAAGCCCAATATTGCCCGAAACAATAGATAATATAGCATGGAGCAATCAAAAATTATAGATACGTTGGAGACGTATCAAGCATCTGCAAGCTTAATTCCTGCTCGTCCTCGAGTAGGTAAATGATAAAAAAAGATAATTTTTGATGTGGAATGCTAGTTGGCATAATTTCCATGTAATTCTTCTTACTTGTGATATGAATATTCAGATCCGAAAGATTCAAGACAAAAGTTCATATTGACATAAAAATAATAATACTTCAAGCATACTAACTAAGCAATTATGTCTTCTCAAAATAACATGGCCAAAGAAAATTCATCCCTACAAAATCATATAGTTTAGTCATGCTCCATTTTCGTCACACAAGAATGCTCTCATCATGCACAACCCCGATGACAAGCCAAGCAATTGTTTCATACTTTAGTAATCTCAAACTCATAAACTTTCACGCAATACATGAGCGCGAGCCATGGATATAGCACTATGGATGGAATAGAATATAATGAGGGGGGTTATGTGGAGAAGGACAAAAAGGAGAAAGTCTCACATCAACGAGGCTAATCAATGGGCTATGGAGATGCCCATCGATTGATGTTAATGCAAGGAGTAGGGATTGCCATGCAACGGATGCACTAGAGATATAAATGTATGAAAGCTCAACAAAAGAAACTAGTGGGTGTGCATCCAACCTGCTTGCTCATGAAGACCTAGGGCACTTGAGGAGGCCCATTGTTGGAATATACAAGCCAAGTTCTATAATGAAAATCCCCACTAGTATATGAAAGTGATAACTCAAGAGACTCTCTATATGAAGAACATGGTGCTACTTTGAAGCACAAGTGTGGAAAAAGGATAGTAGCATTGTCCCTTTTATTGTTGTTTTGCCTTTTTTATTTGGCCTTTTTTTGGCCTTCCCTTTTTTTTATTTGGGACAATGCTCTATTAATGATGATCATCACACTTCTATTTATTTATAACCCAATGATTACAACTCGATACTAGAACAAAGTATGACTCTATATGAATGCCTCCGGCGGTGTACCGGGATTGTGATGAATCAAGAGTGACACGTATGGAAAATTATGAACGGTGGCTTTGCCACAAATACGATGTCAACTACATGATCATGCAAAGCAATATGACAATGATGATGCGTGTCATAATAAACGGAACGGTGGAAAGTTGTATGGCAATATATCTCGGAATGGCTATGGAAATGCTATAATAGATAGGTATGGTGGCTGTTTTGAGGAAGATATAAGGAGGTTTATGTGTGACAGAGCGTATCATATCACGGGGTTTGGATGCACCGACGAAGTTTGCACCAACTCTCAATGTGAGAAAGGGCAATGCACGGTACCGAAGAGGCTAGCAAGGATGGAAGGGTGAGAGTGCGTATAATCCATGGACTCACATTAGTCATAAAGAACTCACATACTTATTGCAAAAATCTACAAGTCATCAAAAACCTCGGCACTATGCACATGCTCCTAGGGGGATAGATTGGTAGGAAAAGACCATCGCTCGTCTTCGACCGCCACTCATAAGGAGGACAATCAAATAACACCTCATGTTTCAAATTTGTTACATAACATTTACCATACGTGCATGCTACGGGACTTGCAAACTTCAACACAAGCATTTCTCAATTTCACAACTACTCAACTAGCACGACTTTGATATTATTACCTCCATATCTCAAAACAATCATCAAGCATCAAACTTCTCTTAGTATTCAGTACACTCATAAGAGAATTTTATTATTCTTGAATACCTAGCATATTAGGATTTTAAGAAAATTACCATGCTATTTAAGACTCTCAAAATAATATAAGTGAAGCATGAGAGTTCATCTATTTCTTCAAAATAAAACTACCACCATGCTCTAAAAGGTATAAGTGAAGCACTAGAGCAAATGACAAACTACTCCGAAAGATATAAGTGAAGATCAATGAGTAGTCGAATAATTATGCAACTATGTGAAGACTCTTTAACATTTAATAATTTCAGATCTTGGTATTTTATTCAAACAGCAAGCAAAGAAAATGAAAATGACATCTAAGAATAGCAAACATCATGTGAAGAAGCAAAAACTTAGGATCAACCGATACTAACCGATAGTTGTTGAAAAATAAATGTGGGATGCCAACCGGGGCATCTCCAAGCTTAGACGCTTGAGACTTCTTGAAATATTATCTTGGGATGCCTTGGGCATCCCCAAGCTTGAGCTTTTGTGTCTCCTTAATTCCTCTCATATCACGGTCTCCCTAAATCTCAAAAGCTTCATACACACAAAACTCAACAAGGACTCGTGAGATAAGTTAGTATAAACCATTGCAAAAACCTTATATCATACTCTACTATAACAAATCACTAAAATTATTATTCAAATTTCATACTAAATGCCTCTGCATATTTAATAGTCCTATCCTCAAATAGAATCATTAAAGAAGCAAACATATGCAAACAATGCAAACATAACAGCAATCTGCCTAAACAGGATAGTCTGTAAAGAATGCTGCAACATCCATACTCCCTAGCTCCAAAAATTATTAAAGAAAATTCACACTGTATTAAATTTATCAGAGCTTAATATGCAAAAGGTTTCAACATTTTATCACATTCTGACTTTTCTAGGGAATTATTGCAACAGCGGTAAACTTTCTGTTTTCAAACAGCAACATGTATACTTGTAACATAGGCATAGTAAAGGCTATCAATGCCACTTTTATTGAAATAAAAGATGCAAAACATTGTTATAAATAACAACAAGCAAATCCTAACAAAATAAATTGACGCTCCAAGCAAAACACATATCATGTGGTGAATAAAAATATAGCTCCAAGTAAAGTTACCGATGAACGAAGACTGATAGAGGCAAAGGTGTCCCGTCTTTCGATGAGATGATGGATATCGCTTTGGTGGAAGTCGACTTTGACGATCCGACTACGAACGTGCGAGGACGTCGCGCCTTAGCAATCGCTAAACCAACTCCGAGAGGTTATTGACCACGCCGGAGCACGATCAAGCTGACCACGAGGGTCTGTTTCCTGCGAGCAAACGAAGAACAAGCAAGAAACTAAGATTGCAATCTGGATATTGCGAATATAAGATGAAAGCTTTATTGATCAAGGTGGGGTTCTGTGACGCCTTTGTCTGGTCGTTGAACACAAACGAAGTATGCGAAGTTGCAGCTATGGCGAACTTTTAATCTAAACAAAACCCAAAGTCTAAACGATGCCCTAAGGGCTGTATATATGGAGGAAGAGGGGGGAATTTCGTGGCCCTTGGTGGAGGGGTCCGAAATCAACCCTATCTCTTGTTTCCCCACACATACGGACTCTAAAAATAGCCTATACTTATGTATTTCGAAATTACATGGGCCTGGCCCAATAATAAGGTGACGCAGCACCTAAAATAGCCTCGGGACGAAATTTATGAAGTGGCATGTTGTATATTTCGTCCAAGGTTTCCTGCACCCATTATGGTGGCTTCAAAGTCCTGAAATCATCACTTGTAACTCCGTTCTTGTTCCCCTTGCGCATGCCATCATCTCCATGCTTGTTCTTGCTCCAATGTTCATCCTTCTCCAAGCTAGGCCCTTCATTTGTAAGCAAAACAAATGTATCCAATTTAGGCAGCATCATATTCTCATGAACATTAGAATCATTACCAAGAAACGAAAGTACCTGGTAATTTAGTTGGCATGCGCGAGCTCTAGTAATTGGTCCAGTATGTATAGCAGCAGGGCCTGTGGGTGTAACAATGGTATTGATGTCCTCATCATCCTCCCCTTCTTGAAATGAAGTCGTCCTCGACGGAAACTCATCTTCCTCACCCAAATAAGGCTTCAAATCTGCAATGTTAAAAGTGGGACTAACCCCAAAATCTGCAGGCAGCTCAAGTTTATATGCATTATCATTTATTTTCTCTAACACCTTAAAGGGACCATCAGCCCGTGGCATGAGCTTTGATTTGCGCAAATCAGGAAATCTATCCTTACGCAAATGTAACCAAACAAGATCTCCAGGTGCAAACACAACATGTTTTCTACCCTTATCTCCAGCAAGTTTATATTTGGCATTCATACGCTCAATGTTTTCCTTAGTTAACTCATGCATTTTTAAAATCAATTCAGCACGTTGTTTAGCATCAAAATTAACCTTCTCCGAAGATGGAAGAGGCAACAAACCAATAGGTGCACGAGGTAGGAAACCATACACAACTTCAAAAGGGCACATCTTAGTAGTAGAATGCAATGAACGATTATAAGCAAATTCAATATGAGGCAAGCATTCCTCCCACATTTTCTTATTACTCTTCAAAACAGCCCTAAGCATAGTAGACAATGTTCTATTGACTACTTCAGTTTGGCCATCAGTTTGGGGGTGACAAGTAGTACTAAGAAGCAGTTTAGTCCCCAACTTAGCCCATAAACATCTCCAAAAGTGGCTAAGAAATTTAGTATCACGATCTGAAACAATAGTATTTGGCACACCATGCAAGCGAATAATTTCACGAAAGAACAAATCAGCAACATTAACAGCATCATCGCTTTTATGACATGGTATAAAGTGTGCCATTTTCGAGAATCTATCCACGACAACAAATATGCTATCCCTCCCCTTCTTTGTTCGAGGTAAACTTAAAACAAAGTCCATAGATATATCCTCCCAAGGAACACTAGGTACAGGCAAAGGCATATATAAACCATGAGGATTGAGTCGTGACTTAGCTTTTTGACATGTAGTGCAGCGAGCAATAAAACGCTCAACATCCCGTCTCATCTTTGGCCAAAAGAAATGTGTAGCAAGTACGTCCTCCGTCTTCTTCACGCCAAAGTGTCCCATTAATCCTCCTCCATGCGCCTCCTGCAACAACAAAAGACGAACGGAGCTAGCTGGAATGCATAGCTTGTTAGCACGAAACACAAATCCATCGTTAACGACAAACTTGTTCCACATTCTTCCTTCTTTGCAATTCTGCATTACATCTTTAAAATCAGCATCATGCACATATTGATCTTTGATGGTCTCCAAACCAAATATTTTAAAGTTAAGTTGTGAAAGCATAGTATAGCGACGAGACAATGCATCAACAATAACATTTTCTTTTCCCTTCTTGTGTTTAATGACATAAGGGAAAGTCTCAATGAATTCAACCCATTTAGCATGTCTACGATTCAGTTTAGCTTGACTTTTAATATGTTTCAAAGATTCATGATCAGAATGTATAACAAATTCTTTGGGCCATAAATAATGTTGCCATGTTTCTAAAGTCCGAACAAGAGCATATAATTCTTTATCATAAGTAGAATAATTCAGACTAGGCCCACTCAATTTTTCAGAAAAGTATGCAACAGGTTTGCCATCTTGTAATAACACACCTCCTAATCCAATTCCACTAGCATCACATTCAAGCTCAAAAGTCTTATTAAAATCAGGAAGTTGGAGTAAAGGAGCATGTGTCAACTTATCTTTCAATACCGTGAAGGCTTCTTCCTGTGCGGTACCCCAAACAAAAGGCACATCCTTCTTTGTAAGCTCGTTGAGAGGTGCAGCAATGGTGCTGAAATCTCTCACAAAACGCCTATAGAATCCAGCGAGGCCAAGAAAACTCCTCACTTGTGTGACCGTTTTGGGCTGCGGCCAACTCTCAATAGCTTCAGTCTTGGCTTTGTCAACTTCAATTCCCTGTGGAGTAACAACATAGCCAAGAAAAGATACTCGGTCGGTGCAAAAGGTGCACTTCCCAAGGTTACCAAACAAACGTGCATCACGTAGAGCAATAAAAACAGCACATAAATGTTCCAAATGTTCTTCCAAAGATCTGCTATAAATCAGTATATCATCAAAATAGACTACCACAAATCGTCCAATGAAAGCACGTAAAACTTCGTTCATTAGTCTCATGAAAGTACTAGGCGCATTAGTTAACCCAAAAGGCATGACTAACCACTCATATAATCCAAACTTAGTTTTAAATGCTGTTTTCCATTCATCCCCCAATTTCATACAAATTTGATGGTATCCACTACGCAAATCAACTTTGGAGAATATTGTAGAGCCACTCAATTCATCAAGCATATCATCTAGCCTAGGAATAGGATGACGATAACGAATAGTAATATTATTAATGCCTCTACAATCAACACACATACGTGATGTACCATCCTTTTTCGGTACTAGAATAATAGGAACAGCACAAGGACTAAGGGATTCGCGTATATAACCTTTGTCGAGAAGCTCTTGTACTTGACGCATAATCTCCTTCGTCTCCTCTGGATTGGTACGGTATGGTGCACGGTTTGGCAGTGAAGCACCGGTAATTAAGTCAATTTGATGCTTAATCCCTCGAATAGGCGGTAATCCCGGTGGCACGTCTTGTGGAAAGACGTCAGCGAACTCCTGCAAAATGTTAGTGACAGCAGGAGGCAAAGAGGAAGGCACGTCCTCGAATGAAAATAATGCCTCTTTGCACACAAAAGCATAGCAAACAGATTTGCTGAAATCTAGCTCATCAATATCAGATTTGGTGGCAAATAAACATGCACTTTTCAATTTAATTTCAGAAGCAACACTAAATGGTTTATTATTAGGCTTCATTTGTTGCTCAAATTCTTTTGCCACAATCTGATTTTCACTCTTATTCTTCTCCTGTTTTGCTTTATTAGCTCTATTAATATCATCTTTCAAAATGGAATCAGGAGTCATAGGAAGCAAAGTAATATTTTTATCCTTATGAACAAGAGTATAGTGATTGTTTCTACCATGGTGTACAGAATTTTTATCAAATTGCCATGGTCTACCAAGTAATAAGGAACATGCTTGCATAGGTACCACATCACAATCAACATAATCAGCATATGTAGAGATACTAAAATGCACACGAACAGTATGTGTTACCTTAACCTTGCCGCTGTTGTTGAACCATTGGATGTAGTAAGGATGTGGATGTGGTCTTGCGGTGAGAGAAAGCTTCTCCACCATCTCTGATAGAGGCAAAGGTGTCCCGTCTTTCGATGAGATGATGGATATCGCTTTGGTGGAAGTCGACTTTGACGATCCGACTACGAACGTGCGAGGACGTCGCGCCTTAGCAATCGCTAAACCAACTCCGAGAGATTATTGACCACGCCGGAGCACGATCAACCTGACCACGAGGGTCTGTTTCTGCGAGCAAACGAAGAACAAGCAAGAAACTGAGATTGCAATCTGGATATTGCGAATATAAGATGAAAGCTTTATTGATCAAGGTGGGGTTCTGTGACGCCTTTGTCTGGTTGTTGAACACAAATGAAGTACGCGAAGTTGCAGCTATGGCGAACTTTTAATCTAAACAAAACCCGAAGTCTAAACGATGCCCTCAGGGCTGTATATATGGAGGAAGAGGGGGGAATTTCGTGGCCCTTGGTGGAGGGGTCCGAAATCAACCCTATCTCTTGTTTCCCCACACATACGGACTCTAAAAATAGCCTATACTTATGTATTTCGAAATTACATGGGCCTGGCCCAATAATAAGGTGTCGCAGCACCTAAAATAGCCTCGGGACGAAATTTATGAAGTGGCATCTTGTATATTTCGTCCAAGGCTTCATGCACCCATTATGGTGGCTTCAAAGTCCTGAAATCATCACTTGTAACTCCGTTCTTGTTTCCCTTGCGCATGCCATCATCTCCATGCTTGTTCTTGCTCCAATGTTCATCCTTCTCCAAGCTAGGCCCTTCATTTGTAAGCAAAACAAATGTATCCAATTTAGGCAGCATCATATTCTCATGAACATTAGAATCATTACCAAGAAACGAAAGTACCTGGTAATTTAGTTGGCGTGCACGAGCTCTAGTAATTGGTCCAGTATGTATAGCAGCAGGGGCTGTGGGTGTAACAATTGTATTGATGTCCTCATCAGAAACATGGCAACATTATTTATGGCCCAAAGAGTTTGTTATACATTCTGATCATGAATCTTTGAAACATATTAAAAGTCAAGCTAAACAGAATCGTAGACATGCTAAATGGGTTGAATTCATTGAGACTTTCCCTTATGTCATTAAACACAAGAAGGGAAAAGAAAATGTTATTGCTGATGCATTGTCTCGTCGCTATACTATGCTTTCACAACTTGACTTCAAAATATTTGGTTTGGAGACCATCAAAGATCAATATGTGCATGATGCTGATTTTAAAGATGTAATGCAGAATTGTAAAGAAGGAAGAATGTGGAACAAGTTTGTCGTTAACGATGGATTTGTGTTTCGTGCTAACAAGCTATGCATTCCAGCTAGCTCCGTTCGTCTTTTGTTGTTGCAGGAGGCGCATGGAGGAGGATTAATGGGACACTTTGGCGTGAAGAAGACGGAGGACGTACTTGCTACACATTTCTTTTGGCCAAAGATGAGACGGGATGTTGAGCGTTTTATTGCTCGCTGCACTACATGTCAAAAAGCTAAGTCACGCCTCAATCCTCATGGTTTATATATGCCTTTGCCTGTACCTAGTGTTCCTTGGGAGGATATATCTATGATCTTTGTTTTAGGTTTACCTCGAACAAAGAAGGGGAGGGATAGCATATTTGTTGTCGTGGATAGATTCTCGAAAATGGCACACTTTATACCATGTCATAAAAGCGATGATGCTGTTAATGTTGCTGATTTGTTCTTTCGTGAAATTATTCGCTTGCATGGTGTGCCAAATACTATTGTTTCAGATCGTGATACTAAATTTCTTAGCCACTTTTGGAGATGTTTATGGGCTAAGTTGGGGACTAAACTGCTTTTTAGTACTACTTGTCACCCCCAAACTGAGGGACAAACTGAAGTAGTCAATAGAACGTCGTCTACTATGCTTAGGGCTGTTTTGAAGAATAATAAGAAAATGTGGGAGGAATGCTTGCCTCATATTGAATTTGCTTATAATCGTTCATTGCATTCTACTACTAAGATGTGCCCTTTTGAAGTTGTGTATGGTTTCCTACCTCGTGCACCTATTGATTTGTTGCCTCTTCCATCTTCGGAGAAGGTTAATTTTGATGCTAAACAACGTGCTGAATTGATTTTAAAAATGCATGAGTTAACTAAGGAAAACATTGAGCGCATGAATGCTAAATATAAACTTGCTGGAGATAAGGGTAGAAAACATGTTGTGTTTGCACCTGGAGATCTTGTTTGGTTACATTTGCGTAAGGATAGATTTCCTGATTTGCGCAAATCAAAGTTAATGCCACGTGCTGATGGTCCCTTTAAGGTGTTAGAGAAAATAAATGATAATGCATATAAACTTGAGCTGCCTGCAGATTTTGGGGTTAGTCCCACTTTTAACATTGCAGATTTGAAGCCTTATTTGGGTGAGGAAGATGAACTTCCGTCGAGGACGACTTTATTTCAAGAAGGGGAGGATGATGAGGACATCAATACAATTGTTACACCCACAGCCCTTGCTGCTATACATACTGGACCAATTACTAGAGCTCGTGCACGCCAACTAAATTACCAGGTACTTTCGTTTCTTGGTAATGATTCTAATGTTCATGAGAATATGATGCTGCCTAAATTGGATACATTTGTTTTGCTTACAAATGAAGGGCCTAGCTTGGAGAAGGATGAACATTGGAGCAAGAACAAGCATGGAGATGATGGCATGCGCAAGGGAAACAAGAACGGAGTTACAAGTGATGATTTCAGGACTTTGAAGCCACCATAATGGGTGCATGAAGCCTTGGACGAAATATACAAGATGCCACTTCATAAATTTCGTCCCGAGGCTATTTTAGGTGCTGCGTCACCTTATTGGGCCAGGCCCATGTAATTTCGAAATACATAAGTATAGGCTATTTTTAGAGTCCGTATGTGTGGGGAAACAAGAGATAGGGTTGATTTCGGACCCCTCCACCAAGGGCCACGAAATTCCCCCCCTCTTCCTCCATATATACAGCCCTTAGGGCATCGTTTAGACTTTGGGTTTTGTTTAGATTAAAAGTTCGCCATAGCTGCAACTTCGCGTACTTCGTTTGTGTTCAACGACCAGACAAAGGCGTCACAGAACCCCACCTTGATCAATAAAGCTTTCATCTTATATTCGCAATATCCAGATTGCAATCTCAGTTTCTTGCTTGTTCTTCGTTTGCTCGCAGGAAACAGACCCTCGTGGTCAGGTTGATCGTGCTCCGGCGTGGTCAATAACCTCTCGGAGTTGGTTTAGCGATTGCTAAGGCGCGACGTCCTCGCACGTTCGTAGTCGGATCGTCAAAGTCGACTTCCACCAAAGCGATATCCATCATCTCATCGAAAGACGGGACACCTTTGCCTCTATCAATATATCCTCCCAAGGAACAGTAGGTACAGGCAAAGGCATATATAAACCATGAGGATTGAGTCGTGACTTAGCTTTTTGACATGTAGTGCAGCGAGCAATAAAACGCTCAACATCCCGTCTCATCTTTGGCCAAAAGAAATGTGTAGCAAGTACGTCCTCCGTCTTCTTCACGCCAAAGTGTCCCATTAATCCTCCTCCATGCGCCTCCTGCAACAACAAAAGACGAACGGAGCTAGCTGGAATGCATAGCTTGTTAGCACGAAACACAAATCCATCGTTAACGACAAACTTGTTCCACATTCTTCCTTCTTTGCAATTCTGCATTACATCTTTAAAATCAGCATCATGCACATATTGATCTTTGATGGTCTCCAAACCAAATATTTTGAAGTCAAGTTGTGAAAGCATAGTATAGCGACGAGACAATGCATCAGCAATAACATTTTCTTTTCCCTTCTTGTGTTTAATGACATAAGGGAAAGTCTCAATGAATTCAACCCATTTAGCATGCCTACGATTCAGTTTAGCTTGACTTTTAATATGTTTCAAAGATTCATGATCAGAATGTATAACAAATTCTTTGGGCCATAAATAATGTTGCCATGTTTCAAAGTCCGAACAAGAGCATATAATTCTTTATCATAAGTAGAATAATTCAGACTAGGCCCACTCAATTTTTCAGAAAAGTATGCAACAGGTTTGCCATCTTGTAATAACACACCTCCTAATCCAATTCCACTAGCATCACATTCAAGCTCAAAAGTCTTATTAAAATCAGGAAGTTGGAGTAAAGGAGCATGTGTCAACTTATCTTTCAATACCGTGAAGGCTTCTTCCTGTGCGGTACCCCAAAGAAAAGGCACATCTTTCTTTGTAAGCTCATTGAGAGGTGCAGCAATGGTGCTGAAATCTCTCACAAAACGCCTATAGAATCCAGCGAGGCCAAGAAAACTCCTCACTTGTGTGACCGTTTTGGGCTGCGGCCAACTCTCAATAGCTTCAATCTTGGCTTTATCAACTGCAATTCCCTGTGGAGTAACAACATAGCCAAGAAAAGATACTCGGTCGGTGCAAAAGGTGCACTTCCCAAGGTTACCAAACAAACGTGCATCACGTAGAGCAATAAAAACAGCACGTAAATGTTCCAAATGTTCTTCCAAAGATCTGCTATAAATCAATATGTCATCAAAGTAAACTACCACAAATCGTCCAATGAAAGCACGTAAAACTTCGTTCATTAATCTCATGAAAGTACTAGGTGCATTAGTTAACCCAAAAGGCATGACTAACCACTCATATAATCCAAACTTAGTTTTAAATGCTGTTTTCCATTCATCTCCCAATTTCATACGAATTTTATGGTAGCCACTACGCAAATCAACTTTGGAGAATATTGTAGAGCCACTCAATTCATCAAGCATATCATCTAGCCTAGGAATAGGATGACGATAACGAATAGTAATATTATTAATGCCTCTACAATCAACACACATACGTGATGTACCATCCTTTTTCGGCACTAGAATAATAGGAACAACACAAGGACTAAGGGATTCGCGTATATAACCTTTGTCGAGAAGCTCTTGTACTTGACGCATAATCTCCTTCGCCTCCTCTGGATTGGTACGGTATGGTGCACGGTTTGGCAGTGAAGCACCGGGAATTAAGTCAATCTGATGCTCAATCCCTCGAATAGGCGGTAATCCCGGTGGCACGTCTTGTGGAAATACGTCAGCGAACTCCTGCAAAATGTTAGTGACAGCAGGAGGCAAAGAGGAAGGCACGTCCTCGAATGAAAATAATGCCTCTTTGCACACAAAAGCATAGCAAACAGATTTGCTGAAATCTAGCTCATCAATATCAGATTTGGTGGCAAATAAACATGCACTTTTCAATTTAATTTCAGAAGCAACACTAAATGGTTTATTATTAGGCTTCATTTGTTGCTCAAATTCTTTTGCCACAATCTGATTTTCACTCTTATTCTTCTCCTGTTTTGCTTTATTAGCTCTATTAATATCATCTTTCAAAATGGAATCAGGAGTCATAGGAAGCAAAGTAATATTTTTATCCTTATGAACAAGAGTATAGTGATTGTTTCTACCATGGTGTACAGAATTTTTATCAAATTGCCATGGTCTACCAAGTAATAAGGAACATGCTTGCATAGGTACCACATCACAATCAACATAATCAGCATATGTAGAGATACTAAAATGCACACGAACAGTACGTGTTACCTTAACCTTGCCGCTGTTGTTGAACCACTGGATGTAGTAAGGATGTGGATGTGGTCTTGTGGTGAGAGAAAGCTTCTCCACCATCTCCATGCTAGCCAAGTTGTTGCAGCTCCCTCCATCTATGATGACGCGCACAGAACGTTCCTTCACAACTCCCTTGGTATGGAACAAATTGTGCCTCTGATTTTGCTCAGCTTGTGTGACCTGCACACTCAAAACACGTTGAGCAACTAAACATTCATACCTGTCAGCGTCTTCAGGAGCCATGTATTGCGTCTCATGATCAGAATCATCTCCACCATGTTCTTCACGTGTAATAAGAGCCAAAGTCTCCTCATCATAGTCACTAGCGGACTCATATCCACCATCCGCGGTAGCAATCATCACACGCGGAGATTTGCATTCCCTCGCATAATGACCTCCTCCCTTACAACGACGACAAATAATATCACTTGTGTGCCCTGTTGATGCCATGGAAGAAGAAGAACGCTGTGCAGGCCCCGCAGGTGCGCTCTTGGCAGATAATGGTGGTTGTTCCTGTTTTCTTGTATCACGGCTGTAGGAGGCACATGATTGAGGTGCTGGTGCAGTTGAAGTAGAAGATGCACGCGGCGTCCATGAGGAAGGTCGGCCTGCAGAAAAGTTAGTTCGCGCCAATGCTTGTCGATCCTGCACTTCACGTTCAGCTTTACAAGCAAGATGGAATAAACGAGTGATATTAGTATACTCCTTATAGTCTAGAATGGTCTGAATCTCTCTATTTAATCCACCCAGAAAACGTGCAAGCATAGCTTCATTCTCCTCAACAATACCACATCGAATCATGCCAGTTTGTAATTCCTGATAATATTCTTCTACAGAATTTTTTCCTTGTCTTAAACGCTGCAATTTTTGAAGCAATTCACGTTGATAATATGGTGGAACCCAACGCGTACGCATAGCAGTTTTCAAAGCAGCCCAAGTAGTTGGAATAGGATATAATCTACAATGTTCAGACCACCATACACATGCAAAACTAGTGAAAGCACAAACAGCAGCAGCAACTCGTCTCTCCTCAGGATATTGTAAACATGTAAATCGTTGTTCAGTTTCTAACTCCCAAGTAAGATATATATCAGGAACATATCTACCCTCAAATGGTGGAATATTCAATTTCAGTTTAGGAATATGGATCGGTGGTGGTATATGGTTACGGATTCGGAGCGGTGGCGGATAAGCGGTGGTGGTAGATGGCAGGGGCGATGATGATGGTGCGGCGGCGGCGTGACAACTTATGACCAGAACTCGAAACTCTAAAAGACTAGACTCTAAGACCAGCAACTAGACACGACGATGCAACCGCAAATTCAACAAAGCAAAACCCTAAAAAGATTATGCAAAGGCTCAGATTGGTTCGGATATGATGAACTAACCCTAATTTTTTTTTGTGGCTTTTTCGTGGACTATAGGTATGAAGAACAGACTCGATCTAAACTACGAAAAACTGTAAAATCTCACCGAGCAACCTGGAAATCTGATACCACTTGATAGAGGCGAGGGTCCCGATCTTTCGATGAGATGATGGATATCGCTTTGGTGGAAGTCGACTTTGACGATCCGACTACGAACGTGCGAGGACGTCGCGCCTTAGCAATCGCTAAACCAACTCCGAGAGGTTATTGACCACGCCGGAGCACGATCAACCTGACCACGAGGGTCTATTTCCTGCGAGCAAACGAAGAACAAGCAAGAAACTAAGATTGCAATCTGGATATTGCGAATATAAGATGAAAGCTTTATTGATCAAGGTGGGGTTCTGTGACGCCTTTGTCTGGTCGTTGAACACAAACGAAGTACGCGAAGTTGCAGCTATGGCGAACTTTTAATCTAAACAAAACCCAAGGAAAAGCTACTAGATGGATCTACTTATATAGGAGCAAGGGGTGGCGGCCAAGGAGGTGGGAGGACGTCCCAAGGCAGCCTAAAACTAAATCTAGGTCGTACAAGGCCAATGGGCCCAAGTGAAGGTGATGTAACACCTTTGGACTTGTAGTTTGACTCGGATTCTGCTGCAGCATCAGATTGTTTCGTCCACAACTCAACGCTCCGGACGAATTTGAAGGTGATTCCACTTGGGTTGGAAAGTGCACGAAATCTAGTTTCCAACAAAAAAAGAATCACCCAATTCGGAGTCCGTATGAAAAACTTGTGTGCGTTTTGAGTCAGGTATGTCTGTGCAGTCCGAATCTGAATCCAGAACGTGAGAGACTTGGACTCTATCTTCTCTTGGGCCAAAAGTGACGTGAGAGAACTTTTTGGACAGCAAATAAACATCTCTTTCTTCCTTATCTTCATATGTGGATTGTACAAATGTCCCATACACCTGCAATTAGACAAAACACAAAAGTGTGTGAAGTATTTTTGTTCTGGATAACACAAATAGATTATTGAATAGTTTGCACTAGAAATCACCTGACAAATATGCATATATGCAATATTTTTGGTCATATCCAAGGTAGTCATGTCCTCATCACTTTGGGCCATAAATAATGTTGCCATGTTTCTAAAGTCCGAACAAGAGCATATAATTCTTTATCATAAGTAGAATAATTCAGACTAGGCCCACTCAATTTTTCAGAAAAGTATGCAACAGGTTTGCCATCTTGTAATAACACACCTCCTAATCCAATTCCACTAGCATCACATTCAAGCTCAAAAGTCTTATTAAAATCAGGAAGTTGGAGTAAAGGAGCATGTGTCAACTTATCTTTCAATACCGTGAAGGCTTCTTCCTGTGCGGTACCCCAAAGAAAAGGCACATCTTTCTTTGTAAGCTCATTGAGAGGTGCAGCAATGGTGCTGAAATCTCTCACAAAACGCCTATAGAATCCAGCGAGGCCAAGAAAACTCCTCATCATAGTCACTAGCGGACTCATATCCACCATCCGCGGTAGCAATCATCACACGCGGAGATTTGCATTCTCTCGCATAATGACCTCCTCCCTTACAACGACGACAAATAATATCACTTGTGTGCCCTGTTGATGCCATGGAAGAAGAAGAACGCTGTGCAGGCCCCGCAGGTGCGCTCTTGGCAGATAATGGTGGTTGTGCCTGTTTTCTTGTATCACGGCTGGAGGTGGCACCGGATGGAGGTGCTGGTGCAGTTGAAGTAGAAGATGCACGTGGTGTCCATGATGAAGGTCGGCCTGCAGAAAAGTTAGTTCGCCCCAATGCTTGTCGATCCTGCACTTCACGTTCAGCTTTACAAGCAAGATGGAATAAACGAGTGATATTAGTATACTCCTTATAGTCTAGAATGGTGTGAATCTCTCTATTTAATCCACCTAGAAAACGTGCAAGCATAGCTTCATTCTCCTCAACAATACCACATCTAATCATGCCAGTTTGTAATTCCTGATAATATTCTTCTACAGAATTTTTCCCTTGTCTTAAACGCTGCAATTTTTGAAGCAATTCACGTTGATAATATGGTGGAACCCAATGCGTACGCATAGCAGTTTTCAAAGCAGCCCAAGTAGTTGGAATAGGATATAATCTACAATGTTCAGACCACCATACACATGCAAAACTAGTGAAAGCACAAACGGCAGCAGCAACTCGTCTCTCCTCAGGATATTGTAAACATGTAAATCGTTGTTCAGTTTCTAACTCCCAAGTAAGATATATATCAGGAACATATCTACCCTCAAATGGTGGAATATTCAATTTCAGTTTAGGAATATGGACATCATCGCGTACCTGAGGTGGTGGTGCAGGCCTACCATTACGAATATATACCTGAGGTCGACCTGCTGGTGGTGGTGCTGGTGGCTGCTCGTAGATCTGATTTTGATCAACCTCATCCTCATAATCGCCCGCATACTCATCATCCTCCTGGGTACCAGCAACAGCAGTAGCAGGAGCCACAGAAGTATCAACAGCAGCACCAACAGTTTGGCCAAACGCAAGAGGAACACGGCTCGCTCGGCGAAGGTCTATTTCGCGACGTGGAGGTAGTCGTTGTTGTTGTTGTTGGAGAGGTGCGTTAGGTGCAGCGGGTGGTGGTGGTGGAAAACGCGCGAGCAATTCATTAAGTCTGTTATCGAGCTTTGTTTCGAACGTCTTCTCAAGGCCAGTGATCTTCTCCATGGCCTCTTCAAAATTGTTCAGCACATCTTGCACCTGTTCAGTCATCATTTGCTGAAACTTATCATGAAGCTCCTTGTTCGATAAATTCTCCCAGTCAATCTCGTCGGCTTATGATCCTGGCATGGTTAGCAGCAATAGAAACACACAAGAATATGATCCTACAGACTACGAACAAGTGGTGGTGGTGGGTGTCACAAATCCGTCAAGCAAAACTCAAATTCTTACCAGTTCTTACCCAGCAACAGGCGGTGATCGGCAACCATTGTAGTCACAACTCTCAAAGCTTGGATAGAGCGATTACCAGGGAGAGTCAAACGCACGACGTAGATGTATGTGGAGCTGGGAAGGCTTATACTTTGGTAGCAAAAAGGGTCAGCAATAATCAATTCAGAGATGCAAAGTTGAATAAACGCTCAACGACGGTACTGTGCTGGTCCTAGGCTAGACTGTGCTAGAGACGCGAGCCTAGAACACCAACAAAATCACGGCGCGGCACGTAAACAAGGGAAAAGCACACTCTGAATTTTTTTTTCGCTCTTTTTTTTGCGCTCTTTTTTTTTGCGCTCTTTTTTTTTTGCGAAAAATCACTATAATGGCGAGTATCTCAAAACTCTTCCTAGCTCAAACTGACAGGATGGGCACGAAATTTTTCGACCAATTTTTTTTTTCGACTGCCCGAACCCAAAAACTGGAAACGGGTCAAAAAAAACTTCCTATAATGGCACCTGTCTCAAAACACTCAGAAACACCTAAAAATAGGATAGCCAGAAATTTTTTCGAAAAATGCGTTTTCGAAAAATTTTGGGCCTAAACGGAGCGTGGCTACCCGACTCTTTTTTTTTCCGAAACCTACTCCGGCAAGGAAACACGAACCGGAATCTAGATGGATCCCCAAAACAAACCTAATAAGCAAGGAACTCGGATTGGTGGTGGATATATGGTGGTGGTATATGGCAGCGGTGGTGGTAGCGGTGGTAGTATATGGATATGGATCGGTGGTGGTATATGGGCACGGATTGGTGGTGGTATATGGATACGAATTCGGAGCGGTGGTGGTAGATGGCAGGGCGATAATGATGGTGCGGCGGCGGCGTGACAACTTATGACCAGAACTCGAAACTCTAAAAGACTAGACTCTAAGACCAGCAACTAGACCGACGATGCAACCGCAAATTCAACAAAGCAAAACCCTAAAAAGATTATGCAAAGGCTCAGCTTGGTTCGGATATGATGAACTAACCCTAATTTTTTTGTGTGTGGCTTTTTCGTGGACTGTAGGTATGAAGAACAGACTCGATCTAAACTACGAAAAACTGTAAAATCTCACCGAGCAACCTGGAAATCTGATACCACTTGATAGAGGCAAAGGTGTCCCGTCTTTCGATGAGATGATGGATATCGCTTTGGTGGAAGTCGACTTTGACGATCCGACTACGAACGTGCGAGGACGTCGCGCCTTAGCAATCGCTAAACCAACTCCGAGAGGTTATTGACCACGCCGGAGCATGATCAACCTGACCACGAGGGTCTGTTTCCTGCGAGCAAACGAAGAACAAGCAAGAAACTGAGATTGCAATCTGGATATTGCGAATATAAGATGAAAGCTTTATTGATCAAGGTGGGGTTCTGTGACGCCTTTGTCTGGTTGTTGAACACAAACGAAGTACGCGAAGTTGCAGCTATGGCGAACTTTTAATCTAAACAAAACCCGAAGTCTAAACGATGCCCTAAGGGCTGTATATATGGAGGAAGAGGGGGGAATTTCGTGGCCCTTGGTGGAGGGGTCCGAAATCAACCCTATCTCTTGTTTCCCCACACATACGGACTCTAAAAATAGCCTATACTTATGTATTTCGAAATTACATGGGCCTGGCCCAATAATAAGGTGTCGCAGCACCTAAAATAGCCTCGGGACGAAATTTATGAAGTGGCATCTTGTATATTTCGTCCAAGGCTTCATGCACCCATTATGGTGGCTTCAAAGTCCTGAAATCATCACTTGTAACTCCATTCTTGTTTCCCTTGCGCATGCCATCATCTCCATGCTTGTTCTTGCTCCAATGTTCATCCTTCTCCAAGCTAGGCCCTTCATTTGTAAGAAAAACAAATGTATCCAATTTAGGCAGCATCATATTCTCATGAACATTAGAATCATTACCAAGAAACGAAAGTACCTGGTAATTTAGTTGGCGTGCACGAGCTCTAGTAATTGGTCCAGTATGTATAGCAACAGGGGCTGTGGGTGTAACAATTGTATTGATGTCCTCATCAATCTCCATGCTAGCCAAGTTGTTGCAACTACCTCCGTCTATGATGACGCGCACAGAACGTTCCTTCACAACTCCCTTGGTGTGGAACAAATTGTGCCTCTGATTTTGCTCAGCTTGTGTGACCTGCACACTCAAAACACGTTGAGCAACTAAACATTCATACCTGTCAGCGTCTTCAGGAGCCATGTATTGCGTCTCATGATCAGAATCATCTCCACCATGTTCTTCACGTGTAATAAGAGCCAAAGTCTCCTCATCATAGTCACTAGCGGACTCATATCCACCATCCGCAGTAGCAATCATCACACGCGGAGATTTGCATTCTCTCGCATAATGACCTCCTCCCTTACAACGATGACAAATAATATCACTTGTGTGCCCTGTTGATGCCATGGAAGAAGAAGAACTCCGTGCAGGCCCAGCAGGTGCGCTCTTGGCAGATAATGGTGGTTGTGCCTGTTTTCTTGTATCACGACTGGAGGAGGCACCTAATTGAGGTGCTGGTGCAGTTGAAGTAGAAGATGCACGCGGTGTCCATGATGAAGGTCGGCCTGCAGAAAAGTTAGTTCGCCCCAATGCTTGTCGATCCTGCACTTCACGTTCAGCTTTACAAGCAAGATGGAATAAACGAGTGATATTAGTATACTCCTTATAGTCTAGAATGGTCTGAATCTCTCTATTTAATCCACCCAGAAAACGTGCAAGCATAGCTTCATTCTCCTCAACAATACCACATCTAATCATGCCAGTTTGTAATTCCTGATAATATTCTTCTACAGAATTTTTTCCTTGTCTTAAATGCTGCAATTTTTGAAGCAATTCACGTTGATAATATGGTGGAACCCAACGCGTACGCATAGCAGTTTTCAAAGCAGCCCAAGTAGATGGAATAGGATATAATCTACAATGCTCAGACCGCCATACACATGCAAAACTAGTGAAAGCACAAACAGCAGCAGCAACTCGTCTCTCCTCGGGATATTGTAAACATGTAAATCGTTGTTCAGTTTCTAACTCCCAAGTAAGATATATATCAGGAACATATCTACCCTCAAATGGTGGAATATTCAATTTCAGTTTAGGAATATGGACATCATCTCGTACCTGAGGTGGTGGTGCAGGCCTACCATTACGAATATATACCTGAGGTCGACCTGGTGGTGGTGGTGCTGGTGGCTGCACATAGTTCGGATTTTGATCAACCTCATCCTCATAATCTCCCACATAATCATCATCCTCCTGGGTACCAGCAGCAGCAGTAGCAGGAGCCAAAGAAGCACCAACAGCAGTAGTAGCGGCACCAGAATTTTGTCCTGGCTCAATAGGAACACGCTGTGCTCGTCCATACTGATTCAGAAGGGGGTGTAGTTGTTGTTGTTGCAGAGGTGCGATAGGTGCAGCCGGTGGTGGAAGACGCGCAAACAGTTCATTAAATCTGTTATCGAGCTTTGTTTCGAACGTCTTCTCAAGGCCAGTAATCTTCTCCATGGCCTCTTCAAAATTGTTCAGCACATCTTGCACCTGTTCAGTCATCATTTGCTGAAACTTATCATGAAGCTCCTTGTTCGATAAGTTCTCCCAGTCAATCTCGTCGGCTTGTGATCCTGGCATGGTTAGCAGCAATAGAAACACACAAGAATATGATCCTACAGACTACTAAGAAGTGGTGGTGGTGTATCACAAATCCGTCAAGCAAATCTCAAATTCTTACCAGTTCTTACCCAGCAGCAGGCGGTGATCAGCAACCGTTGTAGTCAAAAACTCTCAAAGCTTGGATAGAGCGATTACCAGGGAGAGTCAAACACACGACGTAGATGTATGTGGAGCTGGGAAGGCTTATAATATGGTAGCAAAAAGGGTCAGCAATAATCAATTCAGAGATGCAAAGTTGAATAAACGCTCAACGACGGTACTGTGCTGGTCCTAGGCTAGACTGTGCTAGAGACGCGAGCGTAGAACACCAACAAAATCACGGCGCGGCACGTAAACAAGGGAAAAGCACACTCTGGATTTTTTTTTTCGCTCTTTTTTTTGCGCTGCTTTTTTTTTTGCGAAAAATCACTATAATGGCGAGTGTCTCAAAACTCTTCCTAGGTCAAACTGACAGGATGGGCACGAAATTTTTTTTCAACCAAATTTTTTTTTTCGACTGCCCGGACCCAAAATCTGGAAACGGGTCAAAAAAAACTTCCTATAATGGCACCTGTCTCAAAACACTCAGAAACACCTAAAAATAGGATAGCCAGAAATTTTTTCGAAAAATGCGTTTTCGAAAAATTTTGGGCCTAAACGGAGCGTGGCTACCCGACTCCGGCAAGGAAACACGAATCGGAATCTAGATGGATCCCGAAAACAAACCTAATAAGCAAGGAACTCGGATTGGTGGTGGATATATGGTGGTGGTATATGGCAGCGGTGGTGGTAGCGGTGGTAGTATATGGATATGGATCGGTGGTGGTATATGGGCACGGATTGGTGGTGGTATATGGATACAGATTCGGAGCGGTGGTGGTAGATGGCAGGGGCGATGATGATGGTGCGGCGGCGGCGTGACAACTTATGACCAGAACTCGAAACTCTAAAAGACTAGACTCTAAGACCAGCAACTAGACCGACGATGCAACCGCAAATTCAACAAAGCAAAACCCTAAAAAGATTATGCAAAGGCTCAGATTGGTTCGGATATGATGAACTAACCCTAATTTTTTTGTGGCTTTTTCGTGGACTGTAGGTATGAAGAACAGACTCGATCTAAACTACGAAAAACTGTAAAATCTCACCGAGCAACCTGGAAATCTGATACCACTTGATAGAGGCAAAGGTGTCCCGTCTTTCGATGAGATGATGGATATCACTTTGGTGGCAGTCGACTTTGACGATCCGACTACGAACGTGCGAGGACGTCGCGCCTTAGCAATCGCTAAACCAACTCCGAGAGGTTATTGACCACGCCGGAGCACGATCAACCTGACCACGAGGGTCTGTTTCCTGCGAGCAAATGAAGAACAAGCAAGAAACTGAGATTGCAATCTGGATATTGCGAATATAAGATGAAAGCTTTATTGATCAAGGTGGGGTTCTGTGACGCCTTTGTCTGGTCGTTGAACACAAACGAAGTACGCGAAGTTGCAGCTATGGCGAACTTTTAATCTAAACAAAACCCGAAGTCTAAACGATGCCCTAAGGGCTGTATATATGGAGGAAGAGGGGGGGGGGGAATTTCGTGGCCCTTGGTGGAGGGGTCCGAAATCAACCCTATCTCTTGTTTCCCCACACATATGTACTCTAAAAATAGCCTATACTTATGTATTTCGAAATTACATGGGCCTGGCCCAATAATAAGGTGACGCAGCACCTAAAATAGCCTCGGGACGAAATTTATGAAGTGGCATCTTGTATATTTCGTCCAAGGCTTCATGCACCCATTATGGTGGCTTCAAAGTCCTGAAATCATCACTTGTAACTCCGTTCTTGTTCCCCTTGCGCATGCCATCATCTCCATGCTTGTTCTTGCTCCAATGTTCATCCTTCTCCAAGCTAGGCCCTTCATTTGTAAGCAAAACAAATGTATCCAATTTAGGCAGCATCATATTCTCATGAACATTAGAATCATTACCAAGAAACGAAAGTACCTGGTAATTTAGTTGGCGTGCGCGAGCTCTAGTAATTGGTCCAGTATGTATAGCAGCAGGGCCTATGGGTGTAACAATGGTATTGATGTCCTCATCAAAGACGAAAGAGGGGATGCCTTCTGGGGCATCCCCAAGCTTAGGCTCTTGGTTGTCCTTGAATATTACCTTGGGGTGCCTTGGGCATCCCCAATCTTAGGCTCTTGCCACTCCTTATTCCATAGTCCATCGAATCCTTACCCAAAACTTGAAAACTTCACAACACAAAACTTAACAGAAAACTCGTAAGCTCCGTTAGTATAAGAAAATAAATCACCACTTCAAGGTACTGTAATGAACTCATTCTTAATTTATATTGGTGTTAAACCTACTTTATTCCAACTTATCTATGGTTCATACCCTCCGATACTACTCATAGATTCATCAAAATAAGCAAACAACACATAGAAAACAGAATCTGTCAAAAACAGAACAGTCTGTAGTAATATGGATCAAACAAATACTTATGGAACCCCAAAAATTCTAAAATAAATTTATGTACCTTAGTAATTTATCTATTAATCATCTTCAAAAAGAATTAACTAAATATCACTCTCAATATAAAAATGGCAGCAGTTCTCGTGAGCGCTAAAGTTTCTGTTTTTGACAGCATGATCAACAAGACTTTCCCCAAGTCTTCCCAAAGGTTCTAGTTGGCACAAACACTAATTAAAAGCATAAAAACACATCTAAACAAAGGCTAGATGAATTATTTATTACTAAATAGGAACAAAAAGCAAGGAACAAAAATAAAATTGGGTTGCCTCCCAACAAGCGCTATTGTTTAACGCCCCTAGCTAGGCACGATAATGACAATGATGCTCACATAAAAGATAAGAATTGTAACATAAAGAGAGCATCATGAAGAATATGACTAGCATATTTAAGTCTAACACACTTCCTATGCATAGGGATTTTGTGAGCAAACAACTTGTGGGAACAAGAATCAACTTGCATAGGAAGGTAAAACAAGCATAACTTCAAAATTTTAAGCACATAGAGGGGAAACTTGATATTATTGCAATTCCTACAAGCATATATTCCTCCCTCATAATAATTTTCAGTAGCATCATGAATGAATTCAACAATATAACCAGCACCTAAATCATTCTTTTCATGATCTACCAGCTTGCAAATTTTATTACTCTCCACATAAGCAAAATTCTTCTCATGAATAATAGTGGGAGCAAACTCAACAAAATAACTATCATGTGATTGAAAATTAAGATCAAGATGACAAGTTTCATGGTTATCATTATTCTTTAAAGCATACGTGTCATCACAATAATCATCATAGATAGGAGGCATGCTTTCATCATAGTAAATTAGCTCATCAAAGCTTGGGGGGCAAAAAATATCATCTTCATCAAACATAGCTTCCCCAAGCTTGCGGCTTTGCATATCATTAGCATCATGGATATTCAAGGAATTCATACTAACAACATTGCAATCATGCTCATCGTTCAAATATTTAGTGTCAAACATTTTATAGATTTCTTCTTCTAGCACTTGAGTACAATTATCCTTTCCATCATACTCACGAAAGATATTAAAAAGGTGAAGCATATGAGACAAACTCAATTCCATTTTTTTATTTTTTTATAAACTAAACTAGTGATAAAACAAGAAACTAAAAGACTCGATTGCAAGATCTAAGATATACCTTCAAGCACTCACCTCCCCGGCAACAGCGCCAGAAAAGAGCTTAGTTGACGGGGTATGTTAGTGCCGCTTTCCTTGCCTCCCCGGCAATGGCGCCAGAAAAGAGCTTGATGTCTACTACACAACCTTCTTCTTGTAGACGTTGTTGGGCCTCCAAGTGCAGAGGTTTGTAGGACAGTAGCAAATTTCCCTCAAGTGGATGACCTAAGGTTTATCAATCCGTAGGAGGCGTAGGATGAAGATGGTCTCTCTCAAGCAACCCTGCAACCAAATAACAAAGAGTCTCTTGTGTCCCCAACACACCCAATACAATGGTAAATTGTATAGGTGCACTAGTTCGGCGAAGAGATGGTGAAACAAGTGGTATATGGATAGTAGATAAAGGTATTTGTAATCTGAAATAATAAAAACAGCAAGGTAGCAAGTGATAAAAGTGAGCGTAAACGGTATTGCAATGTGTGGAAATAAGGCCTAGGGTTCATACTTTCACTAGTGTAAGTTCCCTCAACAATACTAACATAATTGGATCACATAACTATCACTCAACATGCAACAAAGAGTCACTCCAAAGTCACTAATAGCGGAGAACAAACGAAGAGATTGTGGTAGGGTACGAAACCACCTCAAAGTTATTCTTTCCAATCAATCCGTTGGGCTATTCCTATAAGTGTCACAAACAGCGTAGAGTTCGTACTAGAATAACACCTTAAGATACAAATCAACCAAAACCCTAATGTCACCTAGATACTCCAATGTCACCTCAAGTATCCGTGGGTATGATTATATGATATGCATCACACAATCTCAATTCATCTACTCAACCAACACAAAGGACCTCAAAGAGTGCCCCAAAGTTCTACCGGAGAATCACGACGAAAACGTGTGCCAACCCCTATGCATAGGTTCCCAATGTCACGAAACCCGCAAGTTGATCACCAAAACATACATCAAGTGGATCAATAGAATAACCCATTGTCATCACGGTTATCCCACGCAAGACATACATCAAGTGTTCTCAAATCTTTAAAGACTCAATCCGATAAGATTACTTCAAAGGGGAAACTCAATTCATTACAAGAGACAAGAGGGGGAGGAGAAACAAAGGATCCAACTATAATAGCAAAGCTCGCGATACATCAAGATCATATCATATCAAGAACACGAGAGAGAGAGAGAGATCAAACACATAGCTACTGGTACATACCCTCAACCCTGAGGGAGAACTACTCCCTCCTCGTCATGGAGAGCACCGGGATGATGAATATGGACACTGAGGAAGGATTGCCCCCTCCGGCAGGGTGCCGGAATGGGTCTAGATTGGTTTTTGGTGGCTACGGAGGCTTCTGGCAGCGGAACTCCCGATCTATTCTCTGTTCTGGAAGTTTTAGGGTATATGTAGTTATATAGGCAGAAGAAGCACGTCAGGGGAGCCACGGGGGCCCCACGAGGCAGGGGGGCGCGCCCACCCCCTAGGGCGCGCCCCCACCCTCGTGGGCAGCTCCCGTATCTTCTGACGTGGGGTCCAAGTCCATCAGGTGTGTTTCCTTCCAAAAATAACTTCTCTAGTTGATTTCGTTCCGTTTCGACTCCGTCTAATATTCCTTTTCTTCAAAACACTGAAATAGGCATAAAACAACAAATCTGGGCTGGGCCTCCGGTTAATAGGTTAGTCCCAAAAATAATATAAAAGTGGATAATAAAGCCAAATATTGCCCAAAACAGTAGATAATATAGCATGGAGCAATCAAAAATTATAGATACGTTGGAGACATATCGGATAGTACCAAGGACCCCGACTCTGAGGATGAAAGATCGGGAAAGGGAAAGAAGAGTAACGACATGAAAGGACAGCAGTATAACCCTACCAATCAGGGCACCAACGATAAGCGCAAAGCTAATGATTTTGTGGCTAACACCGGTGCACGCAATTATAACCAGCGTCATAAGGGACCGCCGGCTCAAGGGACAAGATTTGACCTTGACGCAGTATTAAATCAGCCATGTCCAAAACACGGAACGGATCAGAAGCCGGCTACTCATTCATGAAAAGATTACAGCATAATGAGAAGCTTTAGGGAGTCAATCCAACACAACTGTGGCCCGAACGGTGGGTCAGGATCCAGCTCTCATGGTCCGGGTCATGGTGGCGGCGGCTCAAATTCCGGGTTTCACAGCCAAGGCAATCAAGGTGGTTACAATTAGCAGAATAATCAAGGGAATCAACAGCAGCAACAGTCTGGTTATCAAAGCAATCCAAAGCAGTTGAATAGTGGGCAGTACCATATTTTCACCACCAGTTTGTGTAAACGGGATCAGAAGCTTCACAAGAGAGCTGTGAACGCTGTTGAGCCGGCGGTGCCTCGCTATTTATGGTGGTCAGAGCAGCCTATTGTGTGGAGTCGTGAGGATCATCCGCCCCGGGTTGATAATCCGGGTCACCTGGCTCTGGTGGTGGCGCCTCAGGTTGGGGGCTATAAATTTACTAAGGTACTCATGGATGGAGGTAGCAGCATTAACGTACTTTATTATGAGACCTTTCATCGCATGGGACTGACTGATAAGAATCTTAAACCGTCAAACACTGTTTTCCATGGTGTGGTATCGGGTAAGTCGGCCTACCCGATGGGTAAGATATCTTTAGAGGTTGCTTTTGGAGATGAGCATGATTCCAGGTCTGAGACTTTAACCCTCAAAGTGGTCAAGATCAAGAGCCCTTATCATGCTCTGTTTGGGCGGCCGGCTTATGCTAAGTTCACGGCAATGCCTTGTTATGTTTACTTGCAACTTAAAATGCCAGGTCATAAGGGCACCATCACAGTGCATGGGAGTTGCAAGGTGGCCTTGGAGTGCGAGGAAGGTGATGCGGCTTATGCTGAATCAGTTTGTGCAACAGAGGAGCTGAAATTTTACAAGGATAATGTTGACCCGACAGATATGACATCCTTGAAAAAGCCAACCACAGAGCATGATCCTTCGTTAAAGTTTAAATTGGTAGATGATACTAAATTGGCTGACTTCGTCCCTGGCAACTCATCTAAACAGTTCAGCATCAACATTAACCTGGATCCGAAATAGGAAAGCGCACTCATCGAGTTCATCCGTGAGAACCGGGACATCTTTGCATGGAAGCCTTCAGACATGCCGGGTGTGCCGAGGAAACTCGCTGAGCACACTCTTAATATTGATCCAAAGTTTAAGCCAGTCAAGCAATTTCTTCGCCGATTTAACGAGGAGAGGTGAAAGTGTACGATCGAAAGTATGTCTAGAGGGGGGGGGGTGATTAGACTACTTGACCAAATAAAAATCTAGCCTTTTCCCAATTTTAATTCTTGGCAGATTTTAGCAACTTAGCATAAGTCAAGCAATCAACCTACACATGCAATTCTAAGAGTATAGCAGCGGAAAGTAAAACAATTGCATATGAAGGTAAAGGGAGGAGTTTGGAGGGAGCAAACGCAATGTAGACACGAAAAATTTTGGCGTGGTTCCATAGGTGGTGCTATCGTACATCCACGTTGATGGAGACTTCAACCCATGAAGGGTAACGGTTGCGCGAGTCCACGGAGGGCTCCACCCATGAAGGGTCCACGAAGAAGCAACCTTGTCTATCCCACCATGGCCGTCGCCCACGAAGGACTTGCCTCACTGGGGTAGATCTTCATGAAGTAGGCGATCTCCTTGCCCTTACAAACTCCTTGGTTCAACTCCACAATCTTGACGGAGGCTCCCAAGTGACACCTAACCAATTTAGGAGACACCACTCTCCGAGAGGTAACAAATGGTGTGTTGATGATGAACTCCTTGCTCTTGCTTCAAATGATAGTCTCCCCAACACTCAACTCTCTCTCATAGGATAGGATTTGGTTGAAAGATGATTTGAGTGGAAAGCAACTTGGGGAAGGATAGAGATCAAGATTTATGTGGTTGGAATGGAATATCTTGACCTCAACACAAGTGTAGGTGGTTCTCTCTCAGAAAATGTATGTCGGAAGTGTAGGCATGTTCTGATGGCTCTCTCCACGAATGAAGAGTGGGTGGAGGGGTATATATAGCCTCCACACAAAATCTAACCGTTACACACAATTTACCAAACTCGGTGGGACCGAATCATGAAACTCGGTTAGACCGATTTAGTTCATAATGTGACCGTTAGGATTTTCGGTGGGACCGACATGTCAACTCGGTGAGACCGATTTCGTTAGGGTTAGGGCATAACGTAATCTCGGTGATACCGATTACACAAACTCAGTGGGACCGATTTTGGTAATAGACAAATAGAGAGTTGGCCAGGCAAACTCGGTGGGACCGATTCGCTCATCTCGGTTGTACCGAAACGTTGTGAAAGGGAAACAGAGAGTTTGCATTGCAATCTCAATGGGACCGGTCGCTCATCTCGGTTTGACTAAGACGTTACGAAGGGAAACAAAGAGATTACAATCCCATCTCGGTGAGACCGAGATCCCTATCGATAAGACCGAAAAGACTAGGGTTTCTAGCAGTGGCTATGTCAACTAAACTCAGTGGCGCTGGATAGACAGATTTGGTGGGGCCGAGTTTGACTTTTGGTTTGGGACATATGTGGATGTGAGAAAGTAGTTGAGGGTTTTTGGAGCATATCACTAAGCACTTTGAGCAAGAAACTCATTAAGCAACACCTCACCCCCTCTTGATAGTATTGGCTTTTCCTATGGACTCAATGTGATCTTGGATCACTTAAAATGAAAAAAATGTAGAGTCCTAAGCTTTTAGCTTGAGCCAATCCTTTGTCCTTAGCATTTTGAGGGGTCCACATTTCTCATCCATGCCATGCCAATCATTGAGCTTTCCTGAAATGTTTATCTTGAAGTAGCATTAGCTCAATGAGCTATATGTTGTTAGGAATTACCAAAACCACCCAGGGATAGTTGCACTTTCAATCTCCCCCTTTTTGGTAATTGATGACAACATATAGATCAAAGCTTCGACAAAAGATAATAAGATTGAAAAACATCGTCGCTTTGAGAAGTATGTGATAAGCAAGAGCTCCCCCTAAATTTGTGCATTATTTAAAATATGCTTTTGAATGCAAATGCACAATCGATTAGGATCATGGGTTACTCTTTCATGTCACATACATCTTGGTGGAGCGCTCAAAATGATAGAAGTTAAAAACATGCACTCATCACCAAGCAAGTGAATGATCATATAGGAATATAAGAGATAATATCATCCAACAAGCATTAAGGGTAGCATATGATCAAACACATGATCAAACAAGTATCTCACAAGGACATAAAGTATCTCACACAAGTATGCAATAAAGTAGTTCAACCAAAATAGCAAGAGAGATAAAAAGCAACACTCTCTCTCGAAGCCTATGATATGTACATTTTTCTCCCCCTTTGGCAACAAGTACCAAAAAGTTTGAAAATGCATAGTGTTATACGTCTCTCAGGCTTGATCTTTGGGAGGTGGTGTAGAGATGACTCCAAGGACGAAAGCTTCTGTTGATGTAGTTGGAGCTGGTGGAGTGGCTGCTGGAGGTGGCACTAGAGCTGTAGCTGCTGGTGCTGACACTGAAGCTCTAGTATCTGAGACTGGCACTGCAGCAGACCTTGGACCTCGTGGCACGCGCTTGAAAGCATCAGTGGTTGCTTTTCCTCTCCTCTCCTCTGCTTCCTCCTGAAGCTGCTCAACTGCAGTCTGAATCTCAGTCACTTTGACATCAAGATCATATAATTTCTGCTCAACGATCCTCTCCAAGCTCTCCTGGTTTTGAGTCAGGGTGGCCAAGCCCTTCTCAATCCTCAAGGTGGATTGGATCAGATATCCAAGCTGATCTTGCTTGGTCTTCAAGAATACTTGAGATGCCTCTTCAATAGTTGGCATCTTTGCAGCTTTCTCTACCCTTGCCTTCTCTCTCTTCTCATGTGCTTGAGTTGATGATGGTTCATTTTTATTCATGACAACAATGTTGTCTTCAAATTCAGGGTAGATGGGCAGGTGCTCCTTATCCAATAGATATTTGCATGTGCGCATCTTGGAGTTGATGAGCTCCTGAATTTGTGGGGCATGCCCACAACTTCTCTTTTGATCAGCTGCTGTCCTTTTGACTGTCTCCACAATCAGACTCATGACTTTGAACTTTTGAGGCACATCAAACAAATGGAGCAAATTGATAGCATGTCCTCTGATCATCTTGTGATCACCTGACTTGGGTAGCAATGTGTGCCTTAGGATCCAGTTGATGGTAGGCATACCAGACAACAAGAAGTGGACAGATCCAAACTTATGAGTATCCAATGCATTATCTGGGAACTCTCTGTACATGTTGGCCATATAGTTATGGTCTTTCTTCTTTTCAGCATAAACATTCAAGTCATCCTCACTTTCTTCTGGGGCATTGATCAACTGAGCCCATTCTTCAATAGTAGATTGGTACCTTGTACCTTCAGACATCCAAATGATCTTTCTATCTGGGTAGAAGTGGGTAGTGGAGTAAAACTACATGATCAGCTCATCATTCCAGTTGGTGAGCTTCTGGGCAACAAATGTATCGACTCCACATGCTTTGAAGCTGTCATATACACTTGGATAGTGATCTTCATTCTCCTTGATGTACTCCAAGTCAGCCCATCTCATGTCACACACTATGGGCTTCTTGTCAAGCAGAATTGTCTCATAGAAGTCTTGTTGTTCCTTAGTGTGAAACATGTAATCCACATCAGTTCTCCTCCTGATAACATATGGATCAGACTGTCTCCATAATCTCAGTCCTAAATCCTTCCTGATTTTCATGTTTTCTGCAACAGGATGTGCGTCATTGTGGTCAGGGATCTTGGGCTTGAGCTTCCTTAGCACTTGGGCTTCATCATCTTCTTCATCAACAGTCTCAGGCACTGGGGCCTTGTTCTTTTCTGCAGCTGAAATGTTTCTAGTGCTTCTCTTTGGAGCAGACTTCTGAGCTGGAGCTTTGGGAGCAGACTTAGGCTTTGATGGAGCAGCCCCTGATCTGATTGCATCTCCCATAAGCTTCTGAGCTTTGGGTGCTGGTGCAGCATCCTCTTCTTCTTCATCATCATCTCTCATCATGGATGATCTGCCTAGCACTCTGGCAGTGGTCTTCTTGACCCTTTCCTTCCTTTTCCTCCCTTCTCCAACTGCCTCTTCAGTTGGCTTGGAGGTTTCAGCAGTGGATGCTCTGGCCTTAGACATAGGAACTCTCTTTATTGGTGCCTTCTTATGCATCCCTGGCTTAACTGTAGCAGCTGTGCCATACTCCTTTTTAGCACCTTTTTCCTTAAAGTGGCCTCATCCTCAATGGCCACATAATCCTCATCCTCAGATTATGAGGTTTTCTTCTTCCTGGATCTGGTTGCTGCCTTAGGTAAGTTGCTTGGAGTGCTCCTGCTTCCATCATCAGAAGAACTGGAGGGACTAGTGCCCTCACTCATCTGAACCTGTTCTTCAAATTTGTTCTGGCTGTCACTTTGATCAAACATCTTGCAGGAAAACTATCAGCAGACCCTGTGAATAGGTCGTATATGAGGTAGAGTAGATGAGCATCACAAAGTACAGAGGTTTTGCAAAATAATTGAGTCAAAAAGTTTAGTTTTAGTTCTCTACAAAAGTGATCTCGAAGCTACCGAATTGACAAACTCGGTGATACCGAAGCAACACTTGGAACCTAAACTAGTGAACTCGGTAGGGCCGAGTCACCGTTCGATGGCACCGAGATTGCTAGGGTTTCACAGAATCTTGAACTCAGTCACAACGATTTGCACGTTTCGGTCAGACCGAAAAGCACATGTGAAATGGCCAAGGTCGAATCAGTGAGACCGATTTCTATAGTTCGATCGGTCCGAGATGAGTTCTGCGGAGAGCTAACCCTAAATTTTTTGAATCAATATGGACCTAAGGAAGTTTTAGCTAGATGGATCAATCTCAATCGTGGCAAGAAACATGTCATTGTCCTTGTGCTAGGAATCGGAGTGAAAATACAGCACAAGGGGTCGAACACTTACCCTAGAGCGGCGAGTGTTCGCTACAGCGGCAACGGCGGAGCAGATTGCCGTTGACGGTGACAGAGACTAGCGGCGGGAGGTCGCTGGCGGCGAGAGGACGATCCGGAGACCCAAAGAGGCAGAGCAGGTTACGTGCGGGTGAAGGGTTTCGGAAAAATTTCCAAAATTTGACCCGTCAGTATATATAACCTGACCCTGTCGGTGTGACCGAGTGGAACAACTCGGTGGCACCGAGATGCAGAACTGCAAGCGGTTACTGCAACTCGGTGTGACCAAAACGTTCTAATCGGTTGCACCGAGATTGAAAACCTAAATCAACTTAGTGATCTCGGTGTGACCGAAATAGATGACTCGATCATACCGAAATGCACAAAGAGGTTTTGGAAGTTTAAGTCTATGACGAATCGGGGACTCCGAGTGCTCCTCACACAGAGTGGTTCGAATCTGACTTGATCAAACTTTGTGATGTAGCATGAATAGAGTTTGAGACGAGGAAAGCATAGATAGCTAGAGCGAGTTCTTAGGCATTCTTGTCCATCCATTTGGCAAAAGAGAAAAAGCCAAACAATCAAAGCAAAAAATGGATGTCCTCGAATGAGTAAAATATGCATCCAACATGCTCACACAATAAGATGGCAAATGAAATATGTAACAAAGCATGCACAATCACTCTAACATCTATCAAGCAATTTGGCGATGACTAGGTCATCTATATATGAGTATATTGACTTAGGAGTCAAATGAGAACATTTGATCGTAGGTCATACTCATCGTTTAAGCACAAGTGGGGTTGCCACTTTTACATAAAGCATTGTTGTGTTCACACCATTAGAGTTGCTTTAGCTCAATTGATTGGAGTAAAGCTCCCCCTAGATGTGATATCCCCCCTAAGAGGGATGAACTAACCTTGGGTTTTGTCGATGATGACTTCATGTAGGTGTTGAAGATGTAGATGCTCAATGTTGATGTAGATCTTTTGGAGCAATCCTTTGGAGTGAGTTGCACTTTCAATACCTACACGGATTAGTCCCACAGTAAACAAACAAGGATATCCATAGACATAGAGTGAGGTTCACATAGGATGATGTCCATGAAAGCATTAGGTTACCTTGTCCCTTGTCTTACCAATAATAGGGTTTGTGACTCCTTGAACTAGTGCAAGATATGGAAGTTGTTTGCACTTGTCCTCGCCAAAATGATATGAGTAAAGTATGTTGGCGGAGTCATCCTCAAGAACTCTCTAGTTCTTCTTCTTCGGGATCCACACCATCTTGATGGGAATCCTTGGAGTTGTAGTCGTACTTGATGAAGTAAAACTTGATGTAGTCTTGGGAACCCACTTGACCAAGGCCTTAGGTGCTTCTTCAAATGCATCAATCTCCTCTTGAAGCATGTCCTTGCCGTTTAGCTTGTGGTCTTGTGGTGGAAGATCATCTTGAGCTTGTGTTCCTTGGAAAGAAGTAGGATCATACTTCTCTTGTTGAGGATCAAACTTCGTCTTGGGGTATTGATCTTCTTACCACTCAACTCCATTGGCATTAAACTTTTGTTCAAAACCTACACCTTGATTCTTCCGGTGTCTTCCTTGCTTGCATACAATTTCCTCGAATTGCTTACTCCCGGCAAGGCTCTTGTAAACACCTTTCTCTATAATTCCCTTCAATAAGCTGTTTTCTTGCTCAAGTGTAACTTGGCTAAGAGAATCATTAGTGGAATCAAGAGAACTACTAGAAGCAACAACATTGGATTTAGCATGATTGTTGTTACTACTAAAAGAAGAATCTTTCTTACTCTTGTTGCTAGTTTTAACTTGTGGCATGCAAGTAGACAAGAGTAAATGCTTGGCAATGTAAGAAGAACTTTTCTTGCGAAGATCATCATTGATTGCTTTTAAGAACTCATGCTCTTGCTCAAGGTTGAGTTTTTCAAAGCGTAGCTTCTCATGAGTCTTTAAAAGTTCTCGATGATCTTCCAAGGTAGTTTCATGAGCTAACTTAAGAGTGTTTAATTCTTTAGTTAGACGCTCAATCTTCTTCTTATCATCGTCATTCATTTTATCTTGATTATTATGATTAATAGCAAGTTCATCATAGTTTTCATAACTAGAGTTGTCAACAAGTAAATCATCATCTCCTAGCAAATCATCTTCATCACTATTGAAATCAACATACTCGGGGTGTGTTACCTTTGGACCTTTAGCCATGAAGCATCTTTCAAATCCTTCATTTGGTGAGTCAAATATGTCGCAGGAGTCGATTGACACAAGTGCTAGACCGGCAACACCTTCATCTTGAGTATATTCGGAGTCGGAGTGATAGCTTCTTTTAGAGTGATTGTCGGAGTCGGAGCCGGATACCGATTCACCAACATGAGCTTGATGTCTTCTTTTTGTGTAGCTCTTTGATGATTTGTCCTTTCTCTCCGAATCCTTGCTTCTTCGAGAGGGTCTTCGTTCATAACGATCATCTCTACTCCTTCTCTCTCTTGGCGGTGATTATTCTCTCCTACTTTTTCTTTTCGGAGAATCTTCTCTTCTTTTGTAAGGAGCCATACACTCATTTGAATAGTGTCCGGGTCTTCCACAATTGTAGCAGTTACGCTCACGACTAGAAGATCTTTTGTTATTGTAGGACCTTGACTTGGAACTTCTTTCCTTGCTTCTACTCTTGTAGAACTTGTTGAAGGTCTTCACCATTAGGCTCAATTCTTCATTGAAGGTTTGCTTCTCATTTGATGATGTGAGGGCATCACATGAGGATTTGTAGGCATCACTTGACTTGTTGTGGAGCTCTTCCTTATCCTTGAGTGACATCTCATGAGCAACAATTCTTCCAATGACTTCTGTTGGCTTGAGATCTTTGTAGTTGGGCATCATTTGGATCAATGTGCACACGGTATCATATTTTCCATCAAAGGCTCTTAGGATCTTCTTGATGATGAATCTATCGGTCATCTCTTCACTTCCTAAGCCGGCAATCTCATTTGTAATGAGAGCAAGCCTAGAGTACATTTTGGCGACACCTTCACCATCCTTCATTTTGAACTTGTCAAGTTGACTTTGAAGCACATCCAATTTGGATTCCTTGACGGGTTCGGTACCTTCGTGCATATCAATCAAAGTATCCCAAATTTCCTTTGCATTCTCAAGACGGCTGATTTTGTTGAATTCTTCGGGGCACAATCCGTTGAAGAGAATATCACTAGCTTGAGCATTGTATTGCAGCATCTTCAACTCTTCCGCGGTAGCTTCACGGTTCGGTTCTCTCCCATCAAAGAATTCACCTAGCAAGCCAATACACACAATAGCCCAAACGGCGGGATTATGTCCAAGAATATGCATTTTCATCTTATGCTTCCAACTAGCAAAATTAGTACCATCAAAGTAAGGACCTCTACGGTGGTAATTTCCCTCGCTAGACGTCATACTCTCCTAGGTTGTGAAACCAAGGCTATGACCACCAAAAGCTATGCAAATCAAAGTAAAAGGAGACCAAAGCTCTGATACCACTTGTAGGATCGAAAGTATGCCTAGAGGGGGGGAGGGGTGATTAGACTACTTGACCAAATAAAAATCTAGCCTTTTCCCAATTTTAATTCTTGGCAGATTTTAGCAACTTAGCACAAGTCAAGCAATCAACCGACCCATGCAATTCTAAGAGTATAGCAGCGGAAAGTAAAACAAATGCATATGAAGGTAAAGGGAGGAGTTTGGAGGGAGCAAACACAATGTAGACACGGAGATTTTTGGTGTGGTTTCGATAGGTGGTGCTATCATACATCCACGTTGATGGAGACTTCAACCCACGAAGGGTAACAGTTGCGCAAGTCCATGGAGGACTCCACCCACGAAGGGTCCATGAAGAAGCAACCTTGTCTATCCCACCATGGCCGTCGCCCACGAAGGACTTGCCTCACTAGGGTAGATCTTCACGAAGTAGGCGATCTCCTTGCCCTTACAAACTCCTCGGTTCAACTCCTGATAGAGGCAAAGGTGTCCCGTCTTTTGATGAGATGGTGGCTATCGTTTTAAAGGAAGTCGACTTTGACGATCCGACTACGAACGTGTGAGGACGTCGCGCCTTAGCAATCGCTAAACCAACTCCGAGGGGTTATTGACCACGCCGGAGCACGATCAACCTAACCACGAGGGCCTGTTTCCTGCGAGCAAACGAAGAACAAGCAAGAAACTAAGATTGCAATCTGGATATTGCGAATATAAGATGAAAGCTTTATTGATCAAGGTGGGGTTCTGTGACGTCTTGGTCTGGTCGTTGGACACAAACGAAGTACGCGAAGTTGCAACTATGGCGAACTTTTAATCTAAACAAAACCCAAAGTCTAAACGATGCCCTAAGGGCTGTATATATGGAGGAGAGAGGGGAAATTTCGTGGCCCTTGGTGGAGGGGTCCGAAACCAACCCTAACTCTTGTTTCCCCACACATACGGACTCTAAAACAGCCTATACTTAAGTATTTCGAAAATACATGGGCCTGGCCCAATAATAAGATGACGCAACACCTAGAATAGCCTCTGGACGAAATTTATGAAGTGGCATCTTGTATATTTCGTCCCATGCTTCATGCACTCATTATGGTGGCTTCAGAGTCCTGGAATCATCACTTGTAACTCCATTCTTGTTCCCCTCGCGCATGCCATCACCTCCATGCTTGAACTTGCTCCAATGTTCATCTTTCTTGTCCAAGCTAGGCCCTTCATGATGAGGACATGACTACCTTGGATATGACCAAAAATATTGCATATATGCATATTTGTCAGGTGATTTCTAGTGCAAACTATTCAATAATCTATTTATGTTATTCAGAACAAAAATACTTCACACACTTTTGTGTTTTGTCTAATTGCAGGTGTATGGGACATTTGTACAATCCACATATGAAGATAAGGAAGAAAGAGATGTTTATTTGCTGTCCAAAAAGTTCTCTCACGTCACTTTTGGCCCAAGAGAAGATAGAGTCCAAGTCTCTCACGTTCTGGATTCAGATTCGGACTGCACAGACATACCTGACTCAAAACGCACACAAGTTTTTCATACGGACTCCGAATTGGGTGATTCTTTTTTTGTTGGAAACTAGATTTCGTGCACTTTCCAACCCAATTGGAATCACCTTCAAATTCGTCCGGAGTGTTGAGTTGTGGACGAAACAATCTGATGCTGCAGCAGAATCCGAGTCAAACTACAAGTCTAAAGGTGTTACATCACCTTCACTTGGGCCCATTGGCCTTGTACGGCCTAGATTTAGTTTTAGGGTGCCTTGGGACGTCCTCTCACCTCCTTGGCCGCCACCCCTTGCTCCTATATAAGTAGATCCATCTAGTAGCTTTTTTCTTGGGATTTGTTTAGTTAAAAGTTAGCCATTGCAACTTCGTGTACTTCGTTTGTGTCCAACGACCAGACCAAGACCGCTTCCGGATCCCCACCATTATCTCATATTTATTTGCAATATTCAGATTGCTTTATCATATTCTTGCTCGTTCTTCGATTGCTTGCAGGAATAGACCTTCGTGGTCAGGCTGACCGTGCTTCCAGCATCGTCAGTAACCTCAGGAGATTGGTTTAGCGATTGCTAAGGCGCAACGTCGTGCACGTTTGTAGTCGGATCATCAAAGTCGTCTCCACCAAATCGATAGTTATCATGTCATCGAAAGATTGGGACCCTCGCCTCTATCAAGTGGTATCAGATTTCCAGGTTGCTCGGTGAGATTTTACAGTTTTTCATAGTTTAAATCGCATCTGTCATTCATACCTACAGTCCATGAAAAAGCCACAAAAAAAGTTAGATCTGTTCATCCCTTATCCAAGCCAATCTGAGCCTTTGCAATTTTCTATTCATTGCTTGCATAGTTGAATTATCGGTTGCATCGTCGTGTCAGTTGCTGGTCTTAGTGTCTAGTTCCTTTAGAGTTTCGAGTTCTGTTCACATTAGTCACGCCGCCGCTGCATCATTATCCCTTCCGCTGTCCACCATCCCATCTATTAATTTCCACCACGTGCTACACACTGTTCATTGTCATAATCATAGTTGAGGTCATTCACATCTTCGCCTGATCGAATCTGCATCTTATCTAGTTTGTCTTGGAAAGAGGGAGAAAAAGAAGATAAAGAAAAAAAAGAGAGAAAAAAGGAAAGAAAAAAAAATGGGAGAAGAAAAAGAAAAAAAAAGCGTGAGAAAAAAAAGAGAGAAGAAAAAAAATTGGATCTATCTAGAATCAATCTCGTACCTGAATTCGGATTGGAATCTGTTTTGCGCACTGTTCAGTAAAACAGGTGTATCTTCCTCATACGAAGTCCGTTTTGGCTCCGTGAGTACTCAAATTGAAGATAGCGACGAGCCGCATCTAAATAGTTGCAGAAGCTAGTTCAATATTTGACACCTGAAAATCGGCTTCTAAATAGGTCTTTTTGCCCTCCGAAGTTCATGAACACAGCTTGTTCCAATTTTTCAGGCCAGTTTTAGAATTCTTTGACTCCTCATATCAACTCGGAATTGAGTGATTCTTTTTGCATTGGAAAGCTTGAGTTAGTAGCATTCTTTGAAAGAATTTATTAGAAAATTGTCTCAAACTTTTCAAGAGGAAAGTTGGAGAGAGAGTTGTTGTATATCCTGCTTGGCAGTTGTTTTTCATCATTATCTTCACTGCCGTTGTCATCTTCACTTATATCTTGCTGTCAAGAGCTACTTAGTATCCTTCATTGATACTAGTTGTGCTACGCCATGACCTTATTAGTGTTCTAGGCTCGCGTCTCTAGTCCGGTCTAGCCTAAGACCAGCACAGTACCGTCGTTGAGCGTTTATTCAACATTGCATCTTTGAATTGATTATTGCTAATCTTTTGCTACCATATATAGCCAACCCAGCTCCACATATTTCTACACCGTGTATACGTACGCTCCCCTGGCAATCGCTTTACTCAATATTCGGAGTTACTTGACACCGCTGGTTGCCGATCACCGCCTGCTGCATGGTAAGAACTTGTAAGACATTGATATTTGCTTTACTGTGAGCGTTTTACCACCACATCCTAGTAGTTATAGGAACATTATTTTTGGGTTTTGTTTCTTGTTCTACTAATCATTACAGGATCCAGAGTCAATTCATGAGCTTTGTCGATCACGGGAGACGTGCCACCACCTTTGCAAATACCACAACCGTCACGGGAGGTGCACAAACATCCAAATGCACATGATCAGGTTAATGTATCTATACCACCATTTAATGGCCGTTTTAAACCTGCTTTATATATTGAATGGGAGTTCAACATAAAAAATATATTTGCTTCCCATAATTTCGATGAACATAAAAAGGTTAAGGTTGCGGTTGGTTCTTTCACTGGTTATGCTTTGGTTTGGTGGAGTGAATATTGTCGGTTACACCCTGATTATATACCTACTACTTGGGATGATTTGAAACTTGCCATGCGACATACTTTCGTCCCTGCTTATTATACTCGTGACATGATTAAGAAGTTGCAACACTTAAAACAAGGTAGTGAAACTGTAACAAAATATTATGATGATTTACAAACTACCTTGTTGCATTCCTCTTTAGAAGAAAGTGAAGATGATTTTATGGATA